>NC_136492.1:62770150-62932650 GCF_053919585.1 Euprymna scolopes
TAAATTGAGGTGAACACTTTCCAGCTCAAGCAAAAACTTATTGACCGACATAAGCACCATCAGAATCAACAGACTTTTGCCAACGCAAAACAACTGTATTTATTCCAGTAATGCAAAAATCTTGCCCACTGATTGCGATGAAGTCGCTGAAGGCATTTTTGATATCGCTTAAGCTTTTGAAGCATCTCTCATGCTTGAAAAAGTGGTAGTCGGTTGGTGAGAGGTCTAGAGAAAATGCCGGATGAGGCAGAATTTCGTAGCCCAGTTCGTTCAACTTCTGCGTGGTCAGTTTATTATTATTCTTATATTTAGTTTAATTTAGTTTTATTGCTTTGGGTGAAAATTCACATACCTCCGTTGTTTTGTGAATTGTTACCATTAGATATTAAACATCAATTAATAAATCTTTCGCGAATTCAAATTTAAACACATAATATTTAAATATCTTCATATCTAAACAGTCAAATATATAAAATTTGCAATGAATTTAAGCAATAGTCAATTAAAAATTTTTGAATTTCAATTCATTCTTAAGATTCCTTAAGCTTATGCTTAAATTTCCTAGTATCAAAATTAAGTAATCGATTTTGATGAAAATTGAAACAAGAATTATATACATAAGATTTAATAGCGTTTTTTTTTTTTGAAGTGGTGCAAAACTGTTTTATAAGTAGAATGAATTTTACTATTTCTGTGATGCTATTATTCGATTTCTTGAATTGATTCTTACTTAAAAATATAAAGAAATTAGTTTCACATAATATTTCAAGTTCGATGGCTTTGAAGAAAATAAGTGTTGGGTGCATTTAAGGTCAGCAAGCCGATATCTTCAGACATCTGCTAGCACGAGAAGTGTACTTTTTGTTTCTTAATAAAGCAAAATTGTGATTTGGACCACGTATTTGCAATTGCAGCGACTTATAAACCGAGCATTTTAATATCCGAACGGAATAGTTGGTTGTTTTTGTTTTACGGCATATCAACCCTTTTCGGATTATTTAATGCCGAATCCAAAGATTTTGAAGAAAAATGTTTTTAATAGAATATATTTGTTGTTTTCACGTCGGTTTCTATTTAACCTATAGTTGGGACTCTAACAGGTACTACCACTCCGGGTCAGAGTGGACCTGGGAGCAATGGAACTATATCCAGTGGTGAGGCTACAAGCTGGGGCCTCACCACTGGATATAGTTTAAGGTCATATCCAAGACCCCCATTGAGGGACTTTTACCCTCTGCAGGGGGGAAGTCGGTGTATTCTAATGCCCCACTGACAGGGCCGGAATTCCATTTGGAGAAATTTTTATATCTCCAAGAATAAAAATGATTAATTAAAAAAAAAAAAGATCGCTTGGAAAGGGCCCAATTGGCTTGAAAACTTGATTTCCATCTTTAAAGGTGAATTAACGTTTACTTAAATGAAGATAGAACACACACCGTTTTTTTATTTCTTAAACTTCATATTTTAATACAATTATCCTGTGTCTCTACAACACCATCATTCGCCCATGAATAAAGTATTACTGTTACTCATGAGCTGGTGCATGTAACACTAGTCTATCACTCTTAGACAAAGTCCAAAGAAAGAGTTTCAAATTTAGTAGGCCTACACTATCGACCAAGCCCCACCACTGTCCCATAAACCTAATGTTTCATCTATTGGCCTGTTTTATATGTACTTTAAATGAACATTCCCTGATGAACTCATGGCAATTGTGTATGTAAGAATTCATTGTTTGAAACAAGGAATATATAGAGAAATTATGTTTATTTCCTTAATCCATGAATTTTCAATAATAGCTTATATCACCAGAGGAAATGAAATGCAATTAGCAAAATGTTCAGCTATGAATAAACAAGTATTTTGCTTTTCAGCACATATATTGAAAATGTTATTTTAATGGTGAATAAGAGTTATAGGAAAAGGAATTTCATACAACCTGGGAAGTACATTATCAGAACGAATTCAAGATTTTCCGGGATATTACTGCCAGGTCGGAGGAGTAGTGATCCAGGGGAAAAATCAGTAATCCGATATATCAAGAATGTTTGGTTGTTCCATACTGTTATTCCAAAGGGCATACGAAATGGTCGTCCTTGTCGGCGATATAAAGATGCGTTGGCAGAAGAAATCCTAAATCCTTGAGTGTGCGGAGATAGTGCATCAAATAGTGAATCAATGTTCCACTCCATTGCATATATTTCCGTCGATAATTAAATACGTACAACCTCTCGAAAAACGCATCTGGCAGCAAAATCCCACCTCTTTACTTCAGAGGTTCCTAGATGCCGGAAGGCTATCTACTCTAATAGCCTCTTCCCTCAGACAATTAAACTTAGAAATTCCATCCATGTCTTCTACTTCTTTTACTGTACAGAATTTAAATGTGATATGTCGAACATCTCTTCAAATAATCCCCAATAGATATGGTCCCAAATAGTCGCCTCTTACGTCTAAGATGGAATAAGTCTTGTATGGGGTGAACAAGTATAAAGTATTACATAAGGGTATCTCTAGTAATGTGCATATGTAGACATTTGTGCGCACATCTGCAACTCGAGTGATTATTAACTCATTTAAATTAAAGTTTTATGTTGATCCTCTATTATCCTTGACGACATCTGTCTGTATTTCTCTTCTTGATACGAAACAATTAGAAACAATTTGCCATATGCACAATTCCTACTGAACTTTCACCCTCATGTTCCGAACGTTTGAACTTTACATTGAACAAAATCAACTTGAAATTAAAACAAAATAATCACTACATGAAATAAGATTAACCTAAATTAAATTAAAATTTGAATCCTACATAAAACATGCCCAACATCTGAACATTTGAATCTTACATAAAACATGCCCAACTTCAAATTAAAAAGAATAAGTTTCGAAGAAAAAATTGAGACGTTAGTTTTGAACTCCATATAAAGCAAGCTCAACTTCAAATTAAGCAAAATGTAATCTATAGTCTAAACAAGATTATTTTCAAATTAAAAATGATGAACTTTGCATTTAAGAAGTTCAACTTGAAATTTCAAATGAAAAAATAATTTATCTTCAAACTTGTTCAACGTCAAATTTAGAAAAAAAAGTTTCACATTATGTTAAGCAAGCTCCAATGACAGAGTTGAACTTTACAGGCTTAACTTCATAAAAAAATCAAATTCAAATGAAAAAGTTGAACTTTATATTATAACAGCTCAGCTAAAATGACAAAAATGATATATACATTAAAATAGATCAATTCAAATTAAAAGGAAATGAACTTACAAAAGGCTTACTATCAAATAAAAGTTAAACCTTACATTAAATGAGAGTAAATTCAAGTTAATCAATTTCAATTTTTTAAGCTGAATATAACTATAAATTAGCTTGACTTAAAATTAAAAAGATCAATTTTAATTTAAAACTGAATTTTATATTAAACAAGTTTAATTCCAAGTTAAAACACTCAATGCAGAATTAAAACGTTGAACTTCACATTCAACGATGACAAATTAAAATTAGAAAATAATTGATTCAACATTAAAATAATTCAAATTCACATAAACAAGTTCAACATGTCAGAATTTGCCAAAGAAAAAAATTGTGTTATTTTTGTAAGATAGTAATTTCGAGTCTCTCTCATATATTTTGAAATACTAGCGCAGTGCCTCGACGTTGCCCGGAATCAATGATGATACTGGTATATTCCAGAAACCATAGGGATTTCCATATTCTTACTTAGTAATTTCTATAATTTTCAATTCATTAGTTATTAGAAAATAATGTAAATATGTGATTTAATATGTGTAAATATGTTAATAATACCTTTAGAATGCATATGTGTTTGGCTTTACAAACTTTGTATATTGAGACAAACAGACAAACATACCATAAATATGTTTCTGTATGGTAAACGAGGGCGCCTATGTCTTCTTGTATTTGCTCCTAAACACAATATTATCTTAGATTTAATTTCTTTTCTTTCTTTTATTACATTTTCACCCCAAACAATATGTGGGGAGTTTAGCAGCAAAGTGTCTGTTCACATTGCACTTGAACTTCTGCATGTCAGTACAGTTGGGGAAGCAGAATCCCGGAAGGGAGTTCCAAAGTCTACCAGTTCTGAGGAAGAAGCTATTAGAGTAAAAGGCTTTCTTACATCTAGTGATCTTAACTCTGTAGGGGTGGGACTTTGCTGCTTGTCAGGTTTGCCGGGGGTATTTTCCTCGAGGGAGTACAAGTGCTTGTTGTTCGTTAGAGTATCCACCATCAAAATACTTGTAAAACAGGCAAAGGGATGCAACATTTCGTTAATGGAACAGGGGCTGAAGTTCAGATGATAGTCCAGGACCTATTATGTTAGCGACTCTCTTTTGGACCCTGTCCAGAAGTGAGAGACTAGATGCACCAGCCCAAATGTGACAGCAGTACTCCATACATGAGCAAATGGTGGCTTCGTAGAGGTACAGGATATATTCAGGCGTCAGTAACTTTCTAGCACTATAGAGACAACCCACTTTCTTAGCAGCAGCCTTAGCAATGATCTCAATGTATCTATTCCAACTCATGTTCCCTGTGAACGTTAAGCCAAGGAGCTTGAACGAAGTGCTCTCAGTTAAAATATCTCTAGCCATAGCTATTGGTGGTTTGTAAGGTTTCATGTAATTATTAAAGGAAATTAGATTTGTCTTGGCAACGTTGAACGTTACTATTCCACTACATACTGGAGATCTTCCTCTAGGGTTTCGGCCATTACCTTAGATATGTGCTCATTAGCTTTCCACGCGTGCCTGCTATAGAACGTGGTTTCGTCGGCAAATATATCCATCTCAGGGACAATTTTATCAGGTAAGTCATTTATGAATATCAAAAATAATAAAGTCCAAGGATCGACCCCTGAGGTACATCCGCATTTATATAAAAATTTTCATCGAGGACAACCTGGATTCTTCTCTCATTTAAGAAGGATCTAACTATGCTAAGCATTCGTCCAGTAATATCATAGGATGTTATTTTCATGAGAAGACCATCGTGCCATACCCTGTCAAAAGCCTTAGATATATCTAGGGCTACTGTCTCCCCTCATCTGCCTTATCCAATGCTTGGTATAAACGTTCAGAGATTACAGTTAGAATATCTGCAGTAAGACAGGCTTGCCTAAATCCATATTGGTGGTCTGACAGAAGTTTAGCAGCTGTAAGGTGGTGGACTAGAGCTTGATTAACTAAGGACTCAAATATTTTAGCGAAAAGAGGGAGGAAGCTAATTGGGCGATAATTTAATGGGTCAGTTCTTTCACCAGAGTTTTTGTAAACTGATACCACAGAAACAAGATTCGTTAAGACATTTGTTAAAGAGTTTACCGAGAACAGGAGCGACCTCAGGGGAGCATTTTTTTAATAGTACGGCTGGGATGAGGTTAGGTCCACATGCTTTTGAGGTGTCTAGGTTTTTTATAATATAATGTACTTGGGAGGGCGTGATCTTTAGATCATTTAGCGTTATTTCAGTTTGCAGAGGAAAATCAGAGAGGGAATAGCTTGCCTGGGTCCACGGTAGAGTTTGAGGCAAACTGACGGGCAAGCATGTTAGCTTTCTCAATTGCTGTGCAAACAACCTCATGATTGTTTGATAGTGGGGGTATTGTCGATTGCCCATTATTTACTACACCGTTGTAGATTTTCCAGAAATCACGAGTTCCTAGTTTTGCGCTTCAATGCGTTTTCTGGTGCTACTTCTTTCTTGAAATTATTTCTAGCTTCTATATACATTTTTGTCTGTTTGAACAGACTTATGCCGGGTTAATCTACGGTATGCACATTGCCTCTGATCAATGGCAGCTGTGCATGTAGAAGTAAACCATTGGGGAGAGTGGGGTTTACTATAGAAATTCCGTGTAGGAACATGTGCTTCAATTGCTGCTTTGAACCATTCATTTGCGCACTGTTTTGCTGGAAGAGAAAAGATATTTCGCCATGGGGCGTCTCTGATGTGATCTCTAATGGCTTCCCAGTCAGCGTTATTGTAGTACCTTGTTGTTTTGGGAAATGGCTCTTCAACTTGGGGTCGAGAGTTTAGAGTAATGTCTATCATTATTACAGCGTGATCAGCATTCCCGAGTAGGCAATAAGCATTTGTTACACAATCATCAAGGACAGTTGTCATAAATAGATTCAAAAGTAAGGCTTGCTGGTCCTGACGATCTGGGAGACGGATCGAGAATTTTTCTATCTGTGTCAGGGAATGGGATATAGCAAAGTTATGGATGACGCTACCAGATGTGTCAGTGTAGTTAGAGAAGCCAAGCCAATTTCTGTGGTGAGCGTTAAAGTCACCAAATACATGTATTTGGTGGCTAGTGTCAAGGAAGAGTGCTACATCTATGCTGTCAGAGACATGATTGATTATAGTACAGTCCTGGGTTGATGGGAAGCGATAAAGAAAATACAGATAGCTAACGCTATGTTCTAAAGTTAGTTTAAAGCACGCGAAGGGCTGGTCACCTGATTCTAGTTTAGATTCCCTAGACATGGGCAGTGTGTTACGAATATAGACTCCAAGTCCGTGTATGTGTCTGTCAGAGTCCTTACGACAAATGGAAGATACCCAGACATGTTAAAGATGTTAGAGGGGATGGAGGAGTGCAAGTTAGTTTCACTTAGTGTTAATATATCCGGGAAGTTTGCTAGGAGAAATGATTCTACATCATCTAAATTATTTCTAAATCCTCAGATTTTTGTAAATGCAAGCCTGAAGGGATGAGGCGAATTGTTTATGTTTGTCTGGTTTGAACTTTTTTTTCCTAATTGAACTGTAATTTCATTTTATTTCATAGTTTTTCAGATCTACTGTGAGGTGTTAGGCAAAACGAATGTGCATAGCCACTGTCATGCAACACGAGTAGATCATCAGCTGGATTCTCATCCACATGAATGTGGCCTCGGGAATGCCCACCAGAGATGAGTGCAGGGCCCCTTTCCATGCGCGACATGGCACTACAAACATCCCGATATTATACAACTAATGAGAGAGCAGCCGCTCTAAGCGTTACCAAAGAGTTAGGGTCCTGTACTATCAGTCGGAAACAGCAACCAGCATCTGTCAAACCAGTACCCTCAAACCTGTCCGACAGGTGTGGCTCAGTCCAATCATGTTAGCATATATGGTAAACAAGCATCCCCAAGATGCCCAGATGTAGGGGAAGGGAATGAGGCAAATGTGGAGGACGGCATTCATTGCCCGAGTCAGGAAACAAGGCTAAGCACTGGGCGTCTCTGATGAGTCCTTACAGCAGCACATCTGCTCCTGGCTAATAGTAAAAGAAGGAGTATGGAAGCCGGGGCGACAGGCAGAGCTTATCTACTGTTTAAGCAGTTTAGGTTTGCAAGCCGGTGATTTGATCAAGTCACCAGCTCTAGGGAGGTTGTCGCCCAGGACTCAGAAGGCCTACCTCCCCCGTTTTGTGCCAAGACGTATGAGGTCAGTGACACAGGTTTACAAATCGGAGTTTTCCTTCTCCTAGATGGATGACCTGAACAGATCTACGGGCCCATCTGCGCCGAGAGGGTTTTTTCCCGCGCCTGGTTTCAAGGCCAGGTATTTCTATGCCCCCGCATGGGTAGTTAGGATTAATAGAGTTAGTATCAAAGAATTAGTATCTGCTTTGAAGTTAAAATTTCTAAAAGTAATGTAAACTGTTGCATTCTCTTTTACTTCCGAAAAATCAAGTAAGGACTAATAATGAGGCTACTTCGATTTTCGTTGCATTCACAAAATAATAAATATGATTGGGCAAATCAAAATTCACGAAAATCTATTATTTATATCTAGTATGTTTATTTAATGTTGCGAAAAAATAGTATACATGAAAGCTTTAACCTCAAAGAAACTTTAACATTTCTTAAAGACATAACTAGAATTGTTTCTATAGAATTTAATAAAAGAAAATGAATATTATACTACGTTAGTAGTATAATATTCATTGATTACACAGTATCACAGATCTTGACACAGTATCTAGGTATGTCAATTTCAACCTATCCATAGCTGCCACTGCTTTCTAGCTATTAGAAAGAAAAATAAGGTTGAAGAGCAAATGTATGTTTACGCAAAAAATATGCTTCATTGGCAGAAGTGGTTATAACTGAGTGAATGAAAAATTGATATTTAAGCCAACGTCTACGTCAACTTTTTGTGGTTATTTAACAGATGATGCAGCCTTGATTTTTGAAGTCACGTCATGGTTGAAGGACCAACCTGGGGTGTTCTACAAATACGGTCTCCAGAGCTGCATCAAATGATGTGAGAAATGCATAATACTGGGTGGCTCCTACGTAGAGAAAGACTACTGTGCTAAGTTTCGTTGCTCTACTCCTATGGGAAGTGGGTCAGGGGCATTACTTATTGCACGCCCCTCGTATTGAAAAAAATGCTTCCTTATTAATGCGTAGTGCCGACTCCTTTTTGGTAGACAAAATGTTTTAAAATTATATAAATTTTTCAAATATAATATATTCATGTTGTAGATATCGCTTCAGACAAAGCCGAAAGGCAATTCATATAAGGAGCTAAAAATATAACTACAAGGTAAAAAAAAAAAAAACTAGCCAACGCCATGTTTAAGATGGATAGATTTCTAAACCAAAAAAACAGCGATTCTTCTTCCTTTTTGAGAAACATTGGTCACGGGATATCAAGAATAAAGGTCAAAATAAGATAAGAGATAATCGTGAGGCTGTGAAAAGTAAACGCAATGTTCAATTTCTTTTCAACTTTTAACGGCGGCCAAGTGGTTATCGACACGGACTGAAAACATAATTGTGCCAAATTCGAATTCAGCTCGTACCACGGAAACAATTTCACTTGGGAAATTGAAATCTTTTAATGTGATCACTTATGCAAGTACTCGATATCTTTCTTGAAATGTATCGGATAAGGAATATCGGTAATATCATCTAATTCATACGAAATTAATGAATGAATTAATGATTCTCAGCAGTAACAACGGCAACAGCAGCACTAGTAAATTTGAAATTTCGTCATCGTGGTAGGGGTTTAGGAATATTGCAGTTACAGAACTATGGCAATTTGACTTCCAACTTTCTAACAAGGTTACCCATAGCAGAAGGTATGGTACTTAGCAAAGACGTGTCAGGTGCGGACCCAAATCAATAGTTACGATAGCAACGTTTCTTCACAATGCAACCGCCATTTTTGCGTGTTTTATGCGTAAACATTCATGAGTTCGAACTTTGCTACTCTAAAAGCTGCCTTAACGAATGACTGTATGAATGGTACTTCTACTGTTTACGGACAGTGTTATTTGTTAGATAGGATTTTCAAGTTAAATTCAATTTCTACGCTAGGAGTTTTGTTTGGTTTGCTTTGATTTGATTGTTTTACTCCATATCAATCCTTTTCGGGCTATTTAATGCCAAATCTCGTTATTTTGGAAATAGTATTCATGTTGCATCCAGTTATTTTGTAGAACGTTTTTTATTCATCAAGCTCTTTGTATCTTCAATAGCTAGTTTGTAGTGTTTGGTTTGGTTCTTTTATAGTGGATTTTATCGTGTTTGTTCCCCGCCCTGCAGAACATGAATGAGTTTTGCAATGGGAGAAGGAAAGAAGGGTTACAGTATTAATGTTTGGTACATTTTAAGCTAAGAAACCAGTCAGGAAGTTCACGAGAAAGAAAGAGTAAGGAGAAATGAGAAGAAAGACAAGAGGGGGGGGAGTGGGTTGTTGTTTTTGGTTTTGGTTTTGCAGAACATAAGTTATTCAAAACGGACGGTAGAAAAATAAAAAGCATCAATGTTAGGTTCATTTCGTCTTAGGAAACGAATATCTTCAGACATCCTGATCTGGTAGCACCAATATCAACAAGGCGGAAACCATGCTGACCAGATGATCCTGAGACAAGATTTTCATTGGTGCTGTACAGGATTTCCACGCACATTACATCGACAGCAACAACCACTATCACAACATTAAAAAAAGGCGCCAAGTTTTCGTTCAACATTTTCAAATATATGTTTGACCGAATTGGTTTGTTTGTGGTAACATTAGTAAATTTATAAATATGGTATTTCATACAAAATCGAAGATTTCAATATTCACATCAATGTGGGTAAATGTGTACGTTTGCTAGTATCTATATCGTGGTTTGGATTCACGGGCCAATATTGACACGTACACCGGAAGTCTGGGTCATCGTGTAAGCGAGCATGCACTCACACGCCACCTCCACCTGCGCAACCAGAAGGGTATGTGATGTCTTATGGCTTAAAACGAGAGAGAACGAATTAAGTAGGCAGTTTATTATAAGTTTGGAAGCGAACTTCTTGTAGCTGATGACTTGAGTTCGATAAAGAATTAAGGAGGTTAGGCACCAAAATATTGGTAGCCCAGAAGATCCTCCGCAAATAGCAGAAAATAAGGCGTCACCAACATCTTAATAAATGATCCTCTCTCTAAGCTCTCTATATTCTTCTTTTCTTTGTACTGTTGAGACTTGAATTCCAGGTGAGATTATCTTGAGTTAAATGTCCACATCAAGGGATGCTGTTGTGATTTATGATTTCACTGGTAGCAAGTTATCCGTATGAACTGTGTATCCTCTTTGATTGCGACTACAATATATTATAGTTCGCTTCAAAAGAGAGGTATATATAAAGAATAAAGAAAACAGTCCAAAACAAATGAATAATGTAAGTGAAAAACGTCATTGTCAAATTTAAAGGAGAATAACTATTTCGATAAATAAGATTTAGAAGTTGTTATATATGAGATCAATATTTTCTCCTCGAAGCGGCTTCACTGTCCGAATAATAATAATCGATTTTTAAGACTGTGGTATTGAACACGTATGGCCATAGGGTCTACTCTTTGGCTATACGTGTTCTTGCGCACTCTCTCCTTTATCTCTGATGCCCCACCAATAAACATACCTCCTGTCATCTCATTCCCGTTATCTTCACGATTCCTTTTACGTTAATTTAATTTATTAAATCTGAAGTTTGCTATTTTCATATCTGTTGGAACATGGACAATATAGTAATGCCTCATTCCAAAAATTTAAGAGGCTCTATTCTATTGTCAGTATTATTGTTAAAGAAAAGAAAGTGGGTGTGGCTTGTGCAGTTTATATATGGTATCGAGAACGCACTATGTAGAATTTAAATCCAGTAAAAGATATTGCTTTACGCATTAATATCGTTTGGAAAGTTACTAAGTCAAAAATTTTTATATATATATATATATATATATATATATATATATATATATATATATATATATATAATATAAAGCTGAACGTCTGTGTGTGTCTGGTCACGAATAGGCTCCTATATGGTTGACTATTGTAGAAAACTGATCATATATAATGATAGAAGATGTATCGAGACACAGGAATGGGTATGTTTGATCTGGCATAATGATGATTCAGTAAAATTGTGGGGTCGGCGTACGCGCCTGGTCCACAAAGTATGGAAATAAAAAATTTAAAAATTAAAAAAAAAACGTTTACAAGTGTTTTAGATATAGATGTACATAAAAATACTTTGATAAGTATGTTTTAACTTAAATAGGGATGCTATAATAAAATTGTGGGGTCTGCGTTCGCGCCTGGCCTCCATAGAATGGAAATAGGCACAAACTTTTATAAAGACTTTTCATATTTATCTGCGTAAGTATACTTTGATAATTATGTTTCAGTTTGAAGAAATATGGTATAATAAAATTATGGGGTGTTCGTTCGCACCTGACCTCCATAGAATGGAAATATGTCACAAAGTTTAACACGGTGTTTTAATATAGATCCAAAGAATATTGTGATAAGTGTTTCAGTGTGAACAAATATAGTATAATCAATTATGGGTTTATCTATTTTATTTTTACTTTTATCAAATTCTGCTTTGGTTTTGATAACCACAAATTCGAAGCTATCTCTTTACAACCCTTCCTTTTCATAACCTATCATACTTTCATAAATCAGAGTCCATTTTCTGTGGGCTGTTTGTGAACCCAATCAAAGACAGGTACTTTTGCTAGTATATATATATTTATATATATATATATATGTGTGTGTGTGTGTGTGTGTGTGTGTGTGTGTGTGTGTGTGTGTGTGTGTGTGTGTGTGTGTGTTATTTTTTATTACCGTTTTATCTGTTTGGTTACATATGTTTCGGATGTTGGACCGTGTTTACGATCTAACAGCCTCGTCAGATCTTACAGAACCATTTCTCTAAGATCTGACGAGGCTATTAGATCATAAACACGGTCCAACATCCGAAACATATGTAACCAAACAGATAAAACGGTAATAAAAAAATAAAACACATATTTGCTCTGCAATAGTATTGAGCACTCACTTCAGGTGCTTACTAATTACCAGTTTTACAATATATATATATATATATATATATATATATATATATATATATATATATATATATATATATATATATCCAGGCGGCAAAAAGACAATCCGCACTTGTATTTTTTCATAAACTTCAAATTTAAGCTAAATTTAATGTAACTGTTTAAACAAACTATACCTCATTTGATTCGCCTTTTATTCTTCTATAATTTTACCTGTTCATATTTGACTTTTAATTGAAATATTCTAGTGTTCACGTCAATTAAAAAAAATAACTTCAAATTGAGGAGACAAAAGGAAGGCCGCACAATGGAAAATTGTTACTTAAATGTTACTTTAGGACATTAATGCAACACAAATACAACAGGAACACAATGACTTAGTTAATATTTAGCGTGCAATTTGACAGAGTGCAATCTTTTCGAAATTCCTTGAATTAGACCGTAACAATACTACGAGGAAAGGACATCTCACTTTTTTAACATTTTTGTTGAAAGTGCTTCCAAATTTGAAATATATCATTACTTGATGTAATGCCATACGTTTTTGATAGGATTGAGGTATGGAGATTTTGCAGGCCAATCCAAACACGGAATATCATGCTCTTCTATGAACCTCTTGACATTGCCAGCTATGTGAATGGGAGCATTATCCTGCATGAAGATGAGATTATCATCTAAATTCCGATCAAAGTAGGGTAGAAAATGCTCGGTCAACATATTAATGTACCTGGTTGAATTAATTCGACCTTGCAAGCGAAATATAGGCCCTGGACCATTGGTACTAATAATACCCCACCTAAAACTGAACCTCCACCACCTTGCAGCGTTGAAACTGAGTACCTGGATGAAATTTTTTGTCTTTCCTCCGACTGACGTAGTGCCTACCATCACTGCCTAGCATATTGAACTTGCTTTCGTCGCTAAAAAGCACTTAAAGAGTCATGATCTTCATTGCATCTGACGAAGTCCAGGCGGCGCTTTCTGTTCTTTACAGAAATCATTGGCTTGCGTCTTGTAAGATATCCTCGCAAATTAAATTCCTTTAATCTGTTCTTGACAGTAGAAAGAGAGCATTTTCAACAAGATTGCGCTGTTGTTGGATTTAGGGAGCCGCTTCAAATCTGTTTCTTAGGCTGTGGATCTTGATAGCATTGTCTTCCCTTTTAGAAGTAATTCTAGTACGACCAGATTTAGGTGTATAACGAACACTGCCGGTGTTTTTGTGCTTTTGCACAGTCTTTCGTACCGTTTTCTCATTACTTTCAATCTGCGACCGATTTCCCGATTGGATAAACCAGAAAGGTGGAGATTAATGATCTCCTGACGATCACTAAGAGAAAGTCGTAGCATATGGACTAAATGTATAACCTGGAGCAACAACAATTACGATTAGAAATGCTTTGTTGCCTGTTGGTGGATATTTAAACTGATTTAGGGGCGATAATTTAAGCTAGTTTTAAGAGAATTTGTTGCTGCGGACTTTCTTTTTGTCACCTCAATTTGAAGTTATTTTTTACATTGACGTCAACACTAGAATATTTCAATTAAAAGTCAAATATCAATAGGTAAATTATAGAGGAATAAAAGGTAAATCAAATTAGGCGTAGGTTGTTTAAATAGTTGCATTAAATTTAGCTTAAATTTTCAGTTTTTGAAAAAATTACAAGTGCAGACTTTCTTTTTGCCGACACTGTCTAAGAGTATAAAAGAAACTTCTCTTAAAATAAGCGGATACAGAATAGCGTCTATAATATCTATAAATTACGCAAAACGGGTTGATATGCGGTAAAAAAATGTATTACGTTTACACGAGTGAGATGCGCTTTAAGAGGAGTACTGCTGGCACATTAGGGAACATGTCGCTCAGAGCACTTTTATGTGTTTCTATAGAGTACAAAATCAACTATGCAATCAAGTGGAAACTACAACCTAAACCTCTTTCACACGGAAAAGATCGACTTACTTTTTCTCTATTATATCGTTATTTTAATTTTAGATACTCGGCTGCGCTCCAATTACTTGTTACCTTCCCTTTACTGAAAAAAGCACGTTTAGTTACAATCATTATAAAGAAGGTTTCTTTCTACATTAATGTACCTAAAAGTTGACAGATCTTCCATGAACAAAGTTTCTTTCCCAAAATATCCTCACTCATGGGATAAAATACAGCAGGGTCTTCCTGACTACGCGAGGGTTGTTTCTACTTCCAATTTTAACAAATTCTCGTCGAATTGTTTGTCTAACTAATCACTAGGACTATGACAAGAGAATATTCTTTTCATTATTTTGACTCTCTAGTATATATAAGTTAATATCTTATATGTTTTAGATAATGCGATGTAGTTCTCGATTTATTAACTGTGTCTATGGCGGATATATACTCGAGAGTCAAAACAATGAGATGAATATTGTTTTTTAATCATAACCCTACTAATCACATTCTAACCAAGATCATTTTAAATGTTCTCCTTTATTGTTATTCTCGAGTGGCCTTTGAAAATTGATAAACGGAAACACATTAGTAAATAAAAAAGACAGAATTAAGATAATAATTAGTAAAAAAGAAAGAATTAAGATAATAATTAGTAAAAAAGAAAGAATTAAGATAATAATTAGTAAAAAAGAAAGAATTAAGATAATAATTAGTAAAAAAGAAAGAATTAAGATAATAATTAGTAAAAAATAAAGAATTAAGATAATAATTAGTAAAAAAGAAAGAATTTAGATAATAATTAGTAAAAAAAGAAAGAATTAAGATAATAATTAGTAAAAAAGAAAGAATTAAGATAATAATTAGTAAAACAAGAAAGAATTAAGATAATAATTAGTAAAACAAGAAAGAATTAAGATAATAATTAGTAAAAACGAAAGAATTAAGATAATAATTAGTAAAAAAAGAAAGAATTTAGATAATAATTAGTAAAAAAGAAAGAATTAAGATAATAATTTGTAAAAAAAGAAAGAATTAAGATAAAAATTAGTAAAAAAGAAAGAATTTAGATAATAATTAATAAAAAAGAAAGAATTAAGATAATAATTAGTAAAAAAGAAAGAATTAAGATAATAATTAGTAAAAAAGAAAGAATTTAGATAATAATTTGTAAAAAAAGAAAGAATTAAGATAATAATTAGTAAAAAAAAAAAGAATTAAGATAATAATTAGTAAAAAAGAAAGAATTAAGATAATAATTTGTAAAAAAAGAAAGAATTAAGATAATAATTAGTAAAAAAGAAAGAATTTAGATAATATGAAATAGAAAGAATTAAGATAATAATTAGTAAAAAAGAAAGAATTAAGATAATAATTAGTAAAAAAGAAAGAATTAATATAATAATTTGTAAAAAAAGAAAGAATTAAGATAATAATTTGTAAAAAAAAGAAAGAATTAAGATAATAATTTGTAAAAAAAAAAGAATTAATATAATAATTAGTAAAAAAAGAAAGAATTAAGATAATAATTAGTAAAAAAGAAAGAATTAAGATAATAATTAGTAAAAAAGAAAGAATTAAGATAATAATTTGTAAAAAAAGAAAGAATTAAGATAATAATTAGTAAAAAAGAAAGAATTTAGATAATAATTAGTAAAAAAGAAAGAATTAAGATAATAATTTGTAAAAAAGAAAGAATTAAGATAATAATTAGTAAAAAAAGAAAGAATTAAGATAATAATTAGTAAAAAAGAAAGAATTAAGATAATAATTAGTAAAAAAGAAAGAATTAAGATAATAATTAGTAAAAAAAGAAAGAATTAAGATAATAATTAGTAAAAAAGAAAGAATTTAGATAATAATTAGTAAAAAAAGAAAGAATTAAGATAATAATTAGTAAAAAAGAAAGAATTAAGATAATAATTAGTAAAACAAGAAAGAATTAAGATAATAATTAGTAAAAAAAGAAAGAATTAAGATAATAATTAGTAAAAACGAAAGAATTAAGATAATAATTAGTAAAAAAAGAAAGAATTTAGATAATAATTAGTAAAAAAGAAAGAATTAAGATAATAATTTGTAAAAAAAGAAAGAATTAAGATAAAAATTAGTAAAAAAAAAGAATTAAGATAATAATTAGTAAAAAAGAAAGAATTAAGATAATAATTAGTAAAAAAAGAAAGAATTAAGATAGGAACAGAAACAACAAATAAATAAATACAGAGAGCAAATGAAAAAAAGAGGAATACAGAAAGTTGCGAAAAAGGGAATTTAATAAGGGAACAAACAAAAAAACTTTGCACATAATAAAAGATCATTATTTCATAATGAGCATGGATACGTGCTCGGGGTCAATGACCTTTTATAGACTGTAGCATGTTCACCTGAAAAATAAAAGCATTTGAAGTTGACCTTTGAAAATCGAATATATAGCATACAAGTCGTAGAGAATTGAGTTAAAAGGTTAAGTGATTTGTTTATACGCACAGCACAGGAAAGACGTTGACAGAAATTGAGTCAGTCCTAATACCAACAAGATTCCCTACGGGTGATCAAAAAATCAAGATAGTAAATAGAATCTACAATCGAAATGGCAAAGTGATGTGATCCAAGGGTGTGAATATACGTCACGCTTAGAATCCGGCTCTGATTGATTTAATAATTATAAGATTGAGACGAAAATAAAAATCCAAACATTTTATTTTATGTTTATAATTTTGGAGGTATGTGGATTGAGGAATGTGTGAAAAACAGTTTGCAGGAGTTTGCTAGCGATGGAGAGAGAATCGAGGAAAATAATAGAGCGAGGCGTTCCGTTAATTGCTCCCTTCATTTGGTGCTGGGGAATGGACTCTATCTGTAAATCCAAATGTTAATGTTGACATTTTATTGCAATGCTTTGATTCTTAAATTTTAGGATAACACCCCTCGCATTTCATAACGAGAAGCCTCCCGCTTCTGCGAAATATTTGCGCAATACATTAAAAAGCCGCGACTCGTACTAGTTATACCACAGATCAATGAATAGCAATTTAAATGCTGCATATTTTCGAAGAGTGGGTTCAAATTATTATTTTTCTCGGCACAATGAACCGATGTCCAAATTCAGCCATGTTGTACAATTATGTATTATGTATAATAAATTAATAAATAATTAAGTAAATGATGCTTTGTAATAGAGATATATATTTATTTTTACGTATTCATCGATTTATCTTCTAAAGTGAAGAGCTACTTAATGGAGCAATCGTCACAAGTTATCAACACATTCTTATCGATTTCATCCTCGCTATAATGACGCAACAATTTTCTAGTTAGACACTTAATTAAAAATCAATGAATAGGAAGTCAGATGCAATTATTTGTCTGTATATTATAAACGCCTTCATAACTTATATATATATATATATATATATATATATATATATATATATATATATATATTAGCAATCAGACGGTCTCAATATTTTTCTTGGTTCCCATACAATTGCCAATTCTGTTTTACATTCCCGATTCTGATGCAATGACCGATTCTATTCTTGATTCCCCATCCTTATACAATTACCGATTCTGGCCATGCATTTTTTTTTTACTCATGAACGTTTTTTCCCATTTGTTACTGTTTATTCTTAAACAGAATCGAGTAAAGTCTTACAAATTTCGTTAACACGGTGCTTAAAAATGAAAGCCGACCCCAGGTCCAAAGACTTAAACACAAGCAATGAGAATTATGATTCAAATTTGATTTATTAAAAAGCTACAACTTTTAAAGAGACTACAGAACCAGAAATCCTTTGAGGATAATTTCTTGGAGAAACATGATTGACAAGCTCCGTAAAATGATAAATTAGGATTATCCAATAAGCGATAAAAAGCAAAAGCAAAACCAAAAATTCTGAGATAGATAAAACTCTACAAAAGGTTATCTTGACATTTTAAGATTCCCATGGAAATCCCAGAATAGATGTTTCTGTAGAAGACACATGTGTTTAGAAAACAACTTGAAGCATCTCTAATGGTCACATCTTAAATGTACGCACGACTCTAATCATTATTAGTAGCTGGGAAATTACATGAGGCTGGAAGATAACTCGAATAAAAGGTACAGACATGTCGAAGATTCACACTGCTAATATATTCACTCTCATCAAATTATCTGGTCATGTGATCAGTCTTAATTACCGAACATATGGATCGGGATGACAAAACTCACATTAGGTTTTTATACGTCATCACTGCTCGTGTCAAAGTTTTCTATTTAACTATGTATTTCAAAAGTGCTATCCCTCCTTTTCTCTCTCTCTCTCTCTCTCTCTCTCTCTCTATTTCTCTTTACTAACACATAATCAAGCTCAACTTGTTAGATATGACCACGTTAATCCACCAGTATATAAAATAGTTAGTTAAAAATCAAAGGGAATGGAAATGGCTGAGAGTTGAAACGACTCAACTTAGTGAGTCCAATGTTAAAATTTAAAAGTTGCGAGAATAAATACAAACGTATGTGATGTTACCAGGCTCAGTTGTAGATGCCAACAAACTGGAACGCGCAGCGTTTGGACCTGCAAAATCATATGGAATGAGTATATATAACTAATTTATTATGTAATGAATAAGAATGCATTCCTGTTTCTCTTCACCAGAATATGATTGGCTGGTGTAAGCTATAAATACGGACTGGTAGACCAGCTTTGGGAGAGACGTCGAAAAGTACGCGAAAAGCTGCATGCTTAAGGATATTGCCAGCTACGACAACGAACATTTGCTAATCAACGCGACTTTCTCGATTGTATTATTCGATTAGCGTAACCAAGACCACTGATCTACTTCAAACATATATAGAGATATATATTCCCCAGGACATGTCAAATAGTGATTTAAATCACTATCTCTTTCTTCTGGGCTCTTCTATTAGTCAATGATTTAGAACAAAGATCGAATTGAATTAATATCTACTGTCTTCCATCTCGAGTTAGTCCATTTTAGATATATGAAAGAATATTTTTTACCCAGTGGCGTTCCCTCGATCGAAGAGGTTCAATTTGAAGTGTATTTATGGAGCGACAAAAAATAGAAATAGAATTTGGCAACCGTTATTTTTTCTATGAAAATTACAGCAACGTGATTGCAACGTATGTGACAAAAGGTTGAAGAACAATCAAACAATCAGCGTCGACAGTGTATCTAAAATTCCAAAAATATGTTGTACAATGGTTATAAAATCAAATACTTACTAATAACTATTAAATAGTGTTATTTAAATGTTGACATCTTAAAATTTCATAACATTTCAAATATCCTATTCTAGATTCCCGGTTCTGGTCACGCATTTTCTCACTCAATCAAATAAGATAAAAAGCGATAAAAATAACACGTAAACTCACCTACTTATAAATGTTAACGCACTCGAGCATAGCACATATGGTCCGAGGTTCGAATCTTAGAATAGTCAAGCTACGTTGGCAAGCGTTAGTACCGCGAAATACGTGTTCGTAGATTACTGTTTATATATATATATATATATATATATATATATATATATATATATATATATATATATATATACTGGGTACTTCTGTTGCTCCCTCGTGCGCGTTGGGTAGAATTTTCCAGAGCCTTTTCCGACAGTATATGTGAATAAATATCAGACGACTGAATTTCTCAATGAAGTTAACTTGCGAGCATTTTATCTAAAAACGTTTTACGCAACATTTGTTCAAGTAAAATGAAATGTTTAAAAGCAACTAAAATATCAGCTGTGAATATACAAAAAGTATTTTTTTTTATTAAACGGAATATTTCCTACAATTGTAAATTGTTAAGCTAGGTTACAAATATTTCCGTTGGGCGACGAATTGAATGGTAGAATTCAAAAATGCTTTTTACGCATGAAACAAATAAAGGAAAGCAACTATAGGTGTCAACGTGGTCTTGCTAGTAACGATAATCCTCGTTATATATCCGTGCCAAAATACAGGCAGAAGTACAGCCATTGTAAAATAAAAATTTCTTATGGGTGCAATAAGATTTTTCATCTTATAACTTAGAATCCCCGCGGAAGCCTTATTAACGTGTGTGTGTTTTTATGCGAGCGTTTCTATGTGCGTATGATAGTATGTATTTTAAATATGATTCGTGGACGACGGAACCGTCGCGACAGAATCTCGAGTGATTCTAAACGAACGCTAAAAGTAAATGGTTTTAATTACTGAACTCTTTCTTTATCCGATTCGTTGAAATTCGCTTTCTTACCTCATTATCAAAACCCAGCAATTTTTTCAAGGAATGTGTTAAGTTAAAGCATTTTCACCCACTGAAAATTATTTTAAACCATAAAAGTAACACATCTATGGAAAAGTAATAAGCCAGTTCAAATTTAGAAAATCTTATAAAAGCAGTGAATTGATCAACAAGTTCAAATTTCTTCCGGGTAACACTTACAATGCGTTTTGAATCTCAACAACGCCCATGCTAAAAAAAAATGGGATATCTGACGCTTAAATTTTTTGGAGCCATTGAAATGGTCAATCCAGAAGATAAAAAATACACATCTTAGATGTATCTATCTTGCTGCGTTTATGCGTATATGTGTAATCCGTGAATTCATTTTGTTTTTCTATTGTCTTTTTTTTATTTTACTTCAGTAAGTTTTAAGAGATCAAGGGACTACACTTGATTCTGTTATGATTTAAATTTATATCCGAGGGCTGTGTATTTTTATGTGTAGAATAAAACTAGAAAGTTGTAAACAAAGAAAAAGTTCAGATCAAATAAACCTGGTGAACAGGAAATATGATCTCGGTGTGATATTGATTGAATCTTGTGAAAACATGGGACTGTCCCGCTGGTTCTGCTTTTCAATTTATCGTTACCTCCAACATTTGTAATTGGAATGAAAGCGAAGCAAACAACAGCACACTGTATCAAAATTAGTATTGACAGCATTTTTTAGATGAAAATTGATAATTCATATTATTTGAATTATTTATACTATTGTTCTCATTTTGGATGTTATTCGCAAGAACCCCTGGCGTTATCGATATAGTACATAGTAAAATTCAGTAGTAAGTTACGCTCTTCTGGAAGTTGAATGTTCAATTATTAGTGCTGGCGACACTAGAAGTGCTGATGTTAAAATAGTTTGCTTGAAGCATTTTTGGTTGTATATATAATAGAAATTAACGTTTATTTAAGGAAGAATAATGCAAATATGTAACGGATATATTCAAAATGAAGCAACAAGATGTAACGGCGAAACCAGTTATGCAGTTTCACTTATTAGTTTAATACGTCCGTATGTATCTGTATAATTATATACACACACACACACACACACACACACACATATATATATATATATGTGTGTGTGTGTGTGTGTGTGTGTGTGTGTGTGTGTGTGTGTGTGTGTGTGTATTTGTTTTGGAAATATTTACATGTAATATGTTCTTACTTGTTCTTACTTGTATTAGGTGGTCAGGTATAATATCCGTGATGCTATATTCCGAAACGTCCTCCATTCGTCAGGCGTGGATTCGATTTTAAAACGTGCATAGTGGATCTTATTATAGACCGAGCTATTCCGCACAAATAAGAAGTTAATTTATTTGCTTCAGATGTGTACCTAGTATTATGAGTTGTGTGTTTACACTCAATATATATATATATATATATATATATATATATATATATATTGTTTTTTAATTAATAGTATATAATATATATAATTGATTTTATTATTTATCTTTGTATTATGAACTAATCATTATTTGTTTATTTTATTCATTTATTGTTTAATTTCTGTGGTTCTACTAGATCGAGCTATTTCACAGAAATAGGAATTTATTTTATTTGCTTCATATTTGTAACCAGTAATATCAGGCGTGTGCTGACACTCAATATTGAATATTGCCTTTTTTAAATTAATTATTTGTCTTTGTATTTAAAATTATAAAGTTTTATATCTTAAATCGCTTCAGTTTTAATCTATCTCTTACATCTCTGCATTGTTCAAAACCTAAAAAAAGATATTATATACTAAAAGGTCAATTATGAATTACGATGGATCAGATTAAGGATTCCGTTCGAATTTCCATGCAGTTTTTCAAGTTTGACAGAAACATTCCTGCGTTCGATAAGATACACCAGAAGAAGGTCAGATGTTACATCGACTAAAACGTTGTGTGAATAACACACAAGATGAGTACAGTAGTGCGAATAATCTAACTAATATGGTAGTAATGATGCATAAAACGAGACCCTAAGTTTCAAAGATGGCGACGGGTTTGTCAATTGAAGTATGGAAGCACAAAATTGATACAATACTTCCGCTATTCTTCAAAATTGCTTACTTATATATTTGGACTAAATATTAAGTTTTTTTTTGTTGATATATTTTTTCTAGCATATTTACGTTTTCTTTTTTAAATGTACTGTATTTTAATATGCTTTATTTACATAGACTGCGCTGGTTTAAATAACGAATATTACGATCCTCGCCGATTTAACAAAAATATTTTTTTATAGTTAACTATATTTCACGTTTATTTGACAAAAAAAATAATTATAGTTAACTATAAAAAAATAAATTTTTTTAAATCGCGACGATCGTAATAGACTGTGACGATTTAAATAAAGTATATATAAATAAAATATATTTAAATATCCTACATTTAAAAAAGTAAACGTAACTATATTTGGGATAAAAAAACATAAATATGTGAGAAAAAATATATATCAACAAAAAAAAATGTTATTATTTTGCCCAAATATATGAGTAAGAAGTTTTGAAGAGTAGCGGAAGTATTGTATTTTATTTTAGTTTGTGGTTCCATACCTGCCGCCATCTTTGAAACTTAGGGTCTCGTTTTATGCACCATTACTAATATGGTATTATGCTAATTCATAAAGCAATAAATTATTAAGTAAGACATTTTTTACATCGGATTCATCACTTATCAAGGCTCGGAGGCCACTTAAGGGTAAGGGTTTATGAATTTACTGTAGTCAAAGGGACAATATCGTAGTAATTTTTAGTCATGGAAATTTGCTAAATTTGATTACTTAAAAAGATGGCTCATCTAGAACTTGTTTCCGTTGGACTTGAAGACGGCCATATTGTAGTCAGCTGGAATACAAGGAAGTGGAAGAAAGTTCTCACAGACGTGCAGTTCTAAGAAAGAAGCTTTGTTCATGGAATTTTCTTTTAGGTTGAGGCACAGATAAAGACTGGGGGAAATTATTGATAGTGGTTTCAAGTAGACGAGTGTTTTTTCGTAAAAGTTTTACGAGAGGGTCATAGATTTGTAGCTCCGACAAGCACTTGTCATGTAAATAACGATAAATCAGAGACAGGCTCGCAACGTCTCTTCTGTGGGAAAGGGGTTTCAGTGAAGAAAAGGGGCACCCCCACTAGTCTACGAAGTCTATTTTGAACTCTGTCAAGGTAGGATGAACTGTTTCTAGTAGCTCCTGTCCAGATGTGGCAACATTACTCCTCCTTGAACGTACTTGGCTCTTTTACAAGGAGAGAATTGCACGAGCGGTGAGATATATACTGGAGCGGTAGAATGATCCAATCATTTTTCCAGTTACCTTGACAACGGATTTGATGTACGTGTTCCATTTCAGATCAGGAGTAAAGGTCAGACCCAGAAGCTTGTCAAAGCATGGAGCCTCTCCAAGACGAGAGCCATTCATTTCAATTGATTCCAGACGGAGATAAGAACGTTAATGATGTAAAGATTTAATATGCATTAAAATTAGCCAGCCACCTCTTTCTCCAGTGTACCACGTGCTCAAGATATGAAGAGAGGGAATCGGAGAAAACCTGGTCATTTACGGCCTTTGAAGTGTTGCCATAGATGGTAGTGTCGTCAGCATAAATGTCTACGAATGATCTTAGGGTGTGATTCTGGAGATCATTGATGTCGATCAGGAAGAGAGTTAGACGCATGATGGGCCCCTGACGGACTCTAATATTAACACTGTAGGCTTCTGATTTCTACCCATCAATCACTTCTTTTATAAACCTATCAGAGACAAATAATAAAGAAGACATTTCCAGCTATACTGTAGATAGAGATATTGTGGAGTAGACCTTTGTGCCATACCCTATTAAAGTCCTTTGATATGTCAAAAGCAATTGCCCTTGAAAGGAAGCCTTTGTCGAGAGATTCCCTAATCCTATGAGATATAACCGCCAGAACATTTGCTGTAGATCTAGCAGAACGGAAACCATATTGCATTTTACTTAGAAGGTTATTTTTGATGAAGTGATTAGTGGTTTACTACTTATTTGTTTTTAACACTTATTCCAACAACTTACTCATTGCGCACTGGGGATTTATTAGTCTGAACTAACAAGGGGATAACTAATCAACTGACTTTTTAAATACGGCACATATTAATGAGGTTTTCCAGGGTGTTGGAAAGCAATTCGCTTTAAAACAATACTTAAACAGCTAATTCTGACCGAAGCTCTTTCAGCGCTATAATTGGAATGCCATCATGGTCAGTTGCTTTAGTGGAATCCATGTTTTTGATTAGCTTGGCAACATCTCGTATAAATATTTGTATGTCGCTTCGCGTGTTTCCCGGTACAGGAGGAAATACGAGGTGTTGGCAGCCTTGATAGTTGAGTTTTCTGATGAATTTCATCCATTTGTTGACAGCACTTCTCTGTCGTAATAATTTCGCCTGTATTCAAAAAACTGTAATGAATGAAACCGGTCGCAGACCACCAAACAGTCAGCATGACCTTCTTTTGGTGCAACTCTGGCTTCGAGAAGTTTCGTGGTGCTTCGATCGATGTCTAACCACTGAGCTGAGTGTCGCCGGTTGTTGTAAATAATCCATTTTCCATCGCAAGTCACAACCGAGTCGAGAAATGAGTCGTTCTTGTTTCGTAAAAGAAGGGAAGATGGCGCTTCATAACGGTTTATTTTATTTCATTTTATTTTATTTTTTTGTCATTCAATTTTTGATTAAATTTTTTTGTCTTTCCAATCTCTCTCAAGTAATTAGAAATCGTTGTGTACATTATGTATAATTCAGAAGCAAGTTCTCGAACGTGGATTAGCGTCGATTAATGCTTTTAATAGATCGTTGTGAACATCCGATAGCCGACCACTTCGCTCATCATTTTCAAGACACTCGTCGTCGCTACAAAATTTGTTAAACCACCATTGTGCTGCATTAATATCGCCAACTATTTCAGCAGCTTTTTGGCCTTGAATTGAAATAAGAAAATTGTACGAATTTACTTTTTTCAATCTTGCATTTCAACGTTCTGATACGAAAATATAATATTTTTAAAACGATTGTAATTTAAACAATTAGAGCGAAAAATACTCTTTAAATGACATATAAAATAAAGGTATCATATCGAAAACTTATTTCATTTGAAATCAAAATTAAAAATCCCGCAAGAACTTTCTTGTCTTCATCATACCATTTGTTTATATGCCATTTGTTTGCATGTTTGAAGTGCTAGTGTTTACCAGTGATGTGACGATTTAAATACTTTTTCCGATTCCAATACGATTAGCGATTCTGATTACGAATAATATGCCGAAATATGGGGTTGCTTTTCTTTTGAGGATGAAAGGTGGATTGTCGTAAAAATCCATGTAATATGTGCATATATTATCAAAAAGGTAAAAACAATTTTCAAAGTGTTTTATAGATCTTAGTTTTACTGGTAGTTTAAAATCAATAAATATTTATCACCTTAATAATTCTAGCCATGAAATATTAAATTTTATACAAAACTAAATAAATGAAATCAATAAAAAAATTTGCTTATTTGCACTGAAAACTCAGTTGTCACTTCCGATTCCCGATTCCGCTCCCCGAAAAAGTTTCGATTTTTTATTCCCGCTATCGATCAATCGTCTCAATATTAATGTCTACATCGTTCCTACTGAAGTGCGTTCTGTAGGCAACTGTGTTGGTTTTATATTCCTTTTTGCTTAGTTTTTTGTCTTCACTTATGTGATTCACTGTTTCGTCTCTTTATCCGTAAAGTCTAAATTTATTATTTTCCCGTGTATTATTATCATTATTATCGTAATCATCGTCATCATTATCATCAATACTTTGCTAAGTGGCATGCCAACGGTTATCTTGACACCTAAAAGAAAAGGCATATCTTCATACGTTCATCTCTTGTGTAAAATGTAATATTGCTTTATTAATGATATGCAAGTTAAGATTAAGCTTTATTGGGGATAATGGTCGCAGCTGGAAGTATCTGATAAGAACTGTACTAATAGCAGGTACACACAGTGTTAAAATAGATTGACTTTGTCGTTGTTACCGTTCAATCTAGTGTCATTCGTGAACCTCTGGCTGGAAAAATTGGTGAGATCAGCTATTTCAAGAATACAGTTTTATTATGGCGCATTAAATAAGTGTAACAGTCTCAATGTTTTAATAGACGAACTAGAATTAATATTAAAATTTTAGTGTGTTGTTAATACCATTTGAAGATACGTCATTGGCACTCAGTCCGACAGTGACCTCATTTCTGTAGGGCTGAGATAGAGTTCTGCTCAGTTCTAGGATATCGAACATATCAGACTTTACTTTATCTTCGAGAAGAGCTTAGTTTATTGGTAAGCAGCTCCGTCAGCATTCCTCTGTCGAGAAATGATGACAGAGCTGCTCAGGCATTTCTCATAGTGCGTTGTCATCTGAAAACCTCACCTGATTTTGTGTCCAACCCCTTGGCCTTTTCGTTGACACCAAAATGTAATATTTGTTTTGATATTAAACATCATCTGTCAATGAAGGAGAGCTGCTTCTAGTCTAAGGCGTTTTTAAAATTTATTTTTGTTGCCATCTTGAATGCCCACGTTTGGGTTAGCTGGGCGCTTTACCACGTTAAAAACCGACCATGTGCCTTGCTTTGACCTCGTAGGGAGACAGGTAAATAGGAACATGAGCATAAATAAAAGATAAAATCTGATTTAGCAATAAATTTAGCAGATTTGTGAAAACGTGTACATAGAAGATCCTTCAACAGGAAAATCATTAAGCATTTATATATTTGTATTTTACTAGAGATGATTATTTTTCTCCATCAAAAAAAACAGTAGGTGGATAGATGGACATGGCAACAATTTGGTGCAAAAATCTATGACATCTTATTTACTTGACAGGTGCTCGACTGAGCTCCAATTTAGGGTAACCCTGTAAAGCGTTCTACAAGAACTCGTCTAATTACAACCAATTTCAATAATTCTTCATTTCTCTTAAAGTGTATCTAAAACTAAACGAAGCTTTCGGAAGCAAAGTTCTTTCTTCCTAGAACTACCTGTCTACAGAATATAATATCGTAGTACTGTTTCTAGCTGACTACAACATAGTCGTTTTCAAGTTCAATGCAAACAAATTCTTCTTGAACAGTCTTTTTAAACAATCAAAGGTCAACCAGTTTCAAGCGTCGTTAAGAATCAGTACGGTGTTTTTGTCTTACTAATCACTTGAAACACTCATTAAGCTTTATCCTCGAATGGCTTTTTAGACTCGATATATAGTGACTCATTAACAAAAGAACAGTGTCTAAGGATTGAGATTTGTACAAATTTCAAGTTTTAGGAAAACGGTGATAAAATTCAGCGTGATGAACTCGTTGCTGTTGTATTTTTATGCGACATGTGTTTCGTTTCTTGTTGCACTATAATGAGCTGCTCGCTTTTGCCGATGTTTGTTGTTGGATCCCTCCGTCGAACTCCGCTTTGTCGTTTAAAATTATCGCCTTTTTTTCGTTTCCTATTATTACATTTGATTCAATAGTTCAATATCTTAATTTTAAAAAAATAATTTTCTGTTTTCATCTCACATAATGCACATTCTTCTAGTTCGAATTCCATGCCCATTTCTATAGTTTCGCAAGAACGCAATTAAATTTGGCTGTGAGAGATTTACGCACAGTTTTCTGTGGATACAACAATACCTGCTTTTGAATAGTTTGATAAGCACGCGTTGAATCATTAAAATGTTTTAAATGATTCATTAATTGAAGGAAACATTTTAAGAACGTTTTATTGACACTTAAGTTCTATTACGCATTGAAACCAAAACCATGGCTTCCCCTTCATATTGCTATATATCTAAGAAACTGACAAAAGTAAGTGATTAGCGGAGACCGTATCGATTCGGCTACCATTAACCGCGTGAAATAGCGTTGAAATAGCATTTTAATTTTAAATGTTCATTTACGTCAGTCAGAGAGTGATCTAATCGTTATACGATGATCTATGCATAAGAGCTAAATTGACTGACTTACATATATATATATATATATATATAATAGCGGTGGGTACCCGGCGTTGCCCGAGTGTTTGGAGGTGTGTGTGTGTGTGTGTGTGTGTGTGTGTGTGTGTGTGTGTGTGTGTGTGTGTGTGTGTGTGTGTGTGTGTGTTAAAAAAAGGTGTAAAAGAAAAAAAGAAAGTTTTGGTCGGATGGTCGGATTGAACCCCAAAGCTTTGAGGTGAAGGTGGAAACGATAGGGGAAAAAAGGTTTGAGGTGAAGGTGGAAACGAAAGGGGAAAAAAGCCAGTCACCTAACCATTTGGGCCACGACGGAGAGAAACTCATAAGGGCGTTATATGAATGTTTATGAAGCGAAATAAACAGGTACGAGAAAATCTGACCTAGTTTTGCAAGCCAAATGATTCGCGGACATACACAATAAGAAGAAGTGAGAGAACACACACACACTTTCGCTTTTATATATATAGATGCCCCCCTGGTTTAGCTAATATATGACGGGAGTAAATTTTCTGTAAATGCAAACAGCGTACTTTATGTAGTAAACGAAATAAACCGGTAATGATTTATGTTGAATTTTTTCTGTTAGTGTTCAATCTGGCGAAGGAATGAAACGTTATTTACCTCACCCCTGGCAAGCAAAAGGACCCAAATATGTTTAACGTTATTTTTATGCGCGTAAAATAGAAAGAATTAATGGAAAAAAAACTGGGCAAAAAATGTAACAAAGGGTGTTAAAAAATCATAGCTAGGTGTTTACGGCCCAAGAAAAAGGGGAAAAAATGAAAAAAATGTAGGTAGTCCTGCATGAATGGACCCTAATTCGCGTGAATTCCCGTCAAGCATTGATCGTGCGAGATCGGCAATCATTGGTGTCAGCCGCAGACTACCGGAAAAAAACAAACAAACAAACAAAACGAACTGGAAAGAATACAAATTGGGCGGGGGGGACCCCATGAAACTTACCGTGTAAAATGAAAAATGTTTATGGTATTTTATAATTTATTTTAATTTATTTATTGTTGGTTTGTTTCCTGCAACAAAATACAATAAACAAAACAAACTGCAAAAAATACAAATGAAAAAAATAAATAAAACCAGAAAGCTGACCGTGTATAATGAAAATATGTTTAATAGATTTTTTTTTTAATGTTGGTTTGTTTTCTGCAAAAAAGCATGTTTAACCGTATAATTGTTAGGTGTAAGTACAACGGTTTGTTATGTGTTTAATTTTGTTTTCTTTTTTTTTATTGTTTTCTTTGTGGTCGTTTTTTTACCAATTGGAATGTCGTCTGATTCGATAGCGTAGTAGTAATTGGGCTAATGAAACCCCAGAAATTCAATGTATAGAAATAAAAAAATGAATAAGTAAGTAATCCGAAAATAAGAAGTCAGCTCTCCCCCTACTATCACGTAAAAATCACTGCAAACATAATAGAAGGAAAAATACACTAAATACAATATTAAATCGAGTAATCGTTTTAACATGTGAAGAACGCTCGCGGCTGACTTTGTTTGTTCTAAAACCTAGAATCCAAGGTTACTTTGTTTCGTTTAAGCAACCCCTCGAGTCGCCCCCACCAACCGAAATGGAAAAAAAAGAGGGAAAAAATGAAAAAAGAAATAAAAAGAAACTTTTAAAAATGGCATATAAGAAACTTTTTAAAAATGGCATAAGTAACCCATAGAATAGCTGTAATCGAAAGTTGCGTTTCACCCGATGGTAAAATTGTAAGCAACTAAGAAATCAAACCGGTATTTCTTGAAAATTTCCCTGTGGACGTATCCGCAACGGTGTTAAGTATTCGCGGGGGGAGTATGAATCTAATAGAGACTGTGAACTCTCAGCAGAAAAAATATAGATTATCGAGGAAGTGGATAGGTAATACGCCTATAACACATCAGAGATATTGTGCTGCAGTCCGTGCATAATACATTCGCATGAAATGTCTTGATTTTTAATCCTATTAAGGTCATATATATACTTCGTAATTTACATGAATCATACGAAATTTGTAAACTGAATAGATTTAAAATATTTACCCATCTACACTACAACTAGCAGGACAGACAGCGTTGACCAGTCATAATATACGCTTAAATGCGATATTTTCATTCATGCGAACTTCACGATTATTATTAAAAGGCCAATTCTCTATGGATTATCAATTGCACCTATCATTTATTTGTGATTCTAAAGTTTAAACAAATGATTACTTGCATGTCGTCAGCTAGGATCGAAACCAAAGCATTTTGCGCTTCAGCGTTAATCGGTGTCATATGAGGTAAGTTCATATGCATTCTTTTTACATAGGCATCACCACTTATCACGGCCAAGAGGCCAATCGAGGATAAGGGTTAAAGAGTTTGCATTAGAAATGGGACAATATAGTAATCGTTAGTAATGGAAATTCGGTAAATTTGTAAAATTATATGGAACGGCTCATCAAAAACCTGTTTACATAAGACTTGAAGACAACCATGTAATAGTCAGCTGGAAAGGAGGAAAACGGAAGACAATTCCATAGGCGTGCAGTTCTAAGAAAGAAGCTTTGTTCATGGGATCTACGTTTAGGTTTAGGCACAGATAAATAGTGGGGAAATTAATGATAGTGTTTTCAGCTAGACGGGTGTTTATTGTGAGAGTTTGGTGAGGGAGGGCCATAGATTGGAGCTCAGTCGAGCACCTGTCATGAAAATAACGAGAAAGCAAAAACAAACTCGCAGCATCTCTTCTGTGAGATAGAAGTTGCAGGGAAGAGAAAAGGGCATCCCCTACGAGGCTACGAAGTCTAATTTGAACTCTATCAAGGCAGGATTAGTCCTTTCTAGCAGCTCCTGCCTAGATGTGGCAACAGTACTCCATCCTTGGGCATACCTAGCTCGTATATAGATAGAGAATTGCATCTGCAGTGAGATATCTAATGGATCGATAGAAGGATCCCACCATTTGGCCTTGGCAACGGATTTAATGTATGTGTTCCATTTAAGATCAGGAGTAAAGGTCAAGCCAAGAAGCATGCCAAAAGACGAGACCCAAACGAGACCCATTCATTTCACTTGATGATAGATGGGGATCAGAGCGTTCATAATGTAAAGATAAAAGCTTGGTTTTAGATGCATTAAAAGTAACAAGCTACCTCTTTCCCCATTGTACCACTTTCTCAAGATCAGAGGAGAGGAAATCGGAGAGAACTTGGTAGTTTACGGTTTTTGATAGTAGCGTCATCAGCATAAATGTCTACGAATGATGTAAGGATGTGATTTGGAAGATCATTAATGTAGATCAGGAAGAGAGTTGGGCCCAGGATGGACCCCTAATGGACTCTAGCATTAATACTGTGAGCTTCTGATTTCTGCCCATCAACCACTACTCTTATGAACTATCAGAGAGAAATGATTTTAAGCCAATTGAGAAGACATTTACAGCTATATCGTAACTGGAGATTTTGTGAAGTAAACCTTTATGCCATACTCTACCAAAGACCTTTGATATGCCAAGAGCAATTGCCCTAGAAAGGAAGCCTCTGTCGAGAGATTCGCTAATCCTATGATATATAATTTTAAGCACATCTGCTGTAGATGTACATTTTCCCTACACAATAACTCTATCAATTTTCGGTCTACGTATACATATAAAAAACGTAAAAAATGTCGCTGCTTAACGTGAATATATACATTTACTCATGGTTAGAAGATGGATGTTTAGTCGACTTACGAGTGCCCAGTTCTATATTTCAAGTGTTTAGACCAAAATTAGCGGAGGAGTTTGGTAGAGTTCTCAAAGGTCAAATCGTTAAACTTTAACCCCTTAGCAGCCAAATGTCTGGCCGAAAACCGATCAAAAAGATTTTCCCAAATCTCAATACCCCTTATGTCAAATCTCGAGTCTGTAGACTGAAAATTGATATAGTTATTGTGTAGGGAAATGTACACACACAGACACACACACACACACACACACAGACACACACAGAAATTTTCACTTCTATAAATATATATATATATGTATATATATGTATAAAGAGCAAACATGCATACATACATACATACATACATACATTTATATATTGGTAGCTAAAAATTTTCGACCCAAACCGATGAAAAAGCTGGCCCTATCTCTGAATACCCTTTATGTCAAATTTCAAATGTTTAGACCAGAAATTGTCTGAGTAATTTGGTAGAGACCGAAGGGGTCAAAATTTTTTTAACTTTGACCCCTAATATGCCCCCTTAACATTTATTGTTTTAAGCTCAAATCAAGTTATTAAGTTAGATCCATGTCCAAGGAACCTATATCTAAAATTTCAAGTGTTGACCAAAAATTGTAGGAGGAGTTTGGTAGAGTTCTCAAAGATCAAATCGTTGAGCTTTGACCCCTTAATAGCCAAAGTTCTGGCTGAAAACCGATCAAATAGATTTTCCCAACTCTCAGTACCCTGTATATCAAATTTCGAGTCTGTAGACTTTAAATTGACTGAGTTATTGCGTAGGGAAATGTACACACGCAGACAGACACACAGACAGACACACAGACAGACAGATACACAGACATCTTCACTTTTATTTATATATATATATATATATATATATATATATATATATACATATGTGTGTGTGCGTGTGTGTGTGTGTGTGTGTGTTCCGCGTTTAAGGTATCCGAAGATAAAAACCAACGAAATTATAAACAATGTTTCATAAAAAGAACAAGATTTGTTGTAAACTAATATATAAATTTATGATACGTATATTTTTACAAAGGAGTCATTACTTATCAAGTCCTGGAAGTCACTCGAGGATAAAAGTTAATGAGTGTACAGTAGTCAATCGGAAAATATCGTAGTAATCGTGAGTTGTAGAAATTTGGAAGATTGAATTACTTAAGGGGATAGATCATCAAGAACTTTTTACGTTGGACTTGAAGACGACCATATTGTTGTCAGTTGGAAAGCAGAAAAACCAGACAGAGTTCCACAGGCGTGCAGTTCTAAGAAAAAAACTTTGTTAGTGAAATCTACGTTTAAGTTCAGGTATAGATAAAATGTGGGGGAAATTATTGATAGTAGTTTAAGCTTGACGAGTGTTATTCGTGAAAGTCAGGCCAGGGGGACCATAGATTGGAGCTCAGACAAGTATTTGCCATGAAAATAAGGATAAAGCAGAGACATGTTCGCAGCGTTAATTTTGTGGGAAAGATGTTGCAGAGAAGAGAAAAGTGCATTCCCCACTAGGCTACGAAGTCTATTTGTAACTGTTTAATATTACTATAAAATCGTTTCCCTTAAAAACTGTTTTGCGATATGTTAGCATGTAAAATTATTATGGAGACTTATAGAATTATCGCGACACCACGTACGGACTGTCCAATTTAACAGTCGGAAAAATAATGACAGCCTTTTCTGTGCATTCACTTTCTTGTACAAGATATCCTTTTCTCTTTGAACCCGTTCTTTGAGTCTTTCTATGGGTCTTTTTTCCTCGGGTCATAACAACTGACAACAAGGTATTTGAACTAACAACGTGATATTCAAAGCACCTTCCTCAACAACATCGATCTTGCTCTAACAACGAATACTTCAGAGAATCGATATTGTAGAATCCGGACATTTAAATATTTTAAGAACCAGTAAGCAACTCTGAAAAGATTCTAAAGGATTTTAGGAACCTCTACAAAGAACAAAACCTAATAAGATTCTTCAACGGGTAAAATGGTATAAATGAAGAATCGGTAAATTGATTTTCTGTTAAAATAAAATGTGTCTTACCGATTTCATTTGTGTGTGTGTGTGTGTGTGTTTTCTCTTAAAGAGAAAATTAAAAGTTGTGACAGAAAGAACATTATTTAAACTTTTCTTCTGCTGCGGCAAAAAGGAGAACCTTTATTGGGAAAGATATGGGTGTAATTCATTTTTATTTCGTTAAGGATTTAAAGTGTGTTGATTGTTCAAAACATATTTACACGTTGCCAGCTATACTCGGTTTACCCCGCTTCGCAAAAGAGAACAAGAAAAAAAAACAATAGAAAACTTGAAACCAACTATAGCACAACTGTGAGAATGCCAAATAAAACAACAAAAAACAAAAGAATGAATGCTGAATTGGTTAAATACAAAGTGTAGCGATAGAAGAACTACCAAATAGAACATTAACACATAAACGAAGAAAGACAGGCTGAATTGGTTGAATACCAGATGAAACAACAACGGAAAATGGAAGACAGATTTCAAAACCTTCTACTGGAAAACATACATATTATTATAACCTTTTACTGATGAAAACTAAGTGACAAAAATAACATAGCATTCTCACAAATCGTGTTATATAGGTTTCATTAAAAGAGAGTCTTAGAGAGAGTTTGTCGTTGAGTCTTAGAGAGAGAGTTCTAGAGAGGGATGTTGTTAGTGATATTGTTCGTTTTATGACGTTTCATATATATTAAAAGTTCATTACTTAGATGTGTTGATGGAAGCACTTAGAGGGAGGAGATAGTGTTCAGACATTCTGTAGACAGTCTTCAGACAGTCTTAGTGTAGATATGAGATGTAGATTCACATTGTGGATATGAGATGTGTATGTCAAGACATTTTATAGCACAGACATATAGACATATAATAACAATTCACTTTACCTTTTGCTGGAATCACAACACAAATACGACGTTTACAAAAACACCTGATGGTTTATTTCTTCTCACGACCGGCCGTGGTTTTCATCATCAAGAATTCAAAGCTTCACATATTAAGTTTCAAAGTTACCGTCTCGCTTCTAGACGTTCGAATTCCAGAATCTCTCTGAGTTTCTCCCCGCTTCTGTCTCCTTTACTCTCAAGTTTTTCTATCTATTTCTAGAACTTTCTATTTTCCATGACGTCATACACATGTTAAAGCATGTGCCTTCTTTCACGTGTTCTGAACCTGCGTGTCCAAAACTTTTCCTTTTTTTACAAAAGGAATTTTAACCTATACTCAGCCCTTATCATGTAACAATCGTAGGCTGGAACGATATTGGCAATTCTGTTTACATCCCAGACGTAAATGATTGGACGAACTCTAAAAAGGTCCGCTTATTGCTTCAGAAAGATGGAATTTACAGAACAAAACAGATCCGTGGATGACATTCTACTGCGACACTCAAAATCCCTTGACAGAATTATGCAGCCCCAAAACGTCGTTATTTCACCAGAGGTCGAACTTTCTGACTTTAACCAAGAAAGATGTCAGGAAATATTTAACATTTGCATTTATATTTAACAAACATTGCGACGATTTTAAACTCAGTGATGACAATTTTAAAAGCCTGATAACTGTGGAGTTTGCGGTGGATTAAGGATCAGACTTATCAATTATAAATTTGATTGCATGATAAAAATTAAATAAACGTAGTATGTTAAAAAAAATAATGCAAAGCAGTTATAAGCGTGACTGGGTTGAAAATAAACTTTGAAGATCAATTAATCACTAATGTACATTTTACGGTACGACAAAGAAATTAAAAGTTTTCGTGTCTAAAATTACAGAAAATATTTTTGGAACAGGTTTGCTGCAACCATTTAATTTGCGGGATTTACCTGTGAATATTTTTCGCAAAAGGTAGAAACTCTAACGACAGAGATGAAAGTCTCAAATCAAAATTTAAAAAAAGTTTACCAGAAGTTTTCTTAGTCAGTCTGATAAAATGCACAAAAATGTCATCCAGATACGATTTATGTATAATACGCAATCAGTATTCATGAAAACGAAAGAAATGTACCGGTCAACGCATTGGAGGATATTAATGAGGAGCATGAAAGACCGGCATCATATCGAAAGCTAAATTCAGTGAATAGGTAGTTCATACCATCTAAATCAAAAATTTCAAAGGAAATTCGCGCTTGGATCGACATCTTCACTGGGTTGGACTCATTACTAAAAGACTACCATTACTTTCTAGCCATGAGGAATTTCCAATAAGCTAAAAACAAAAAGATCTTCTCTAAAATCGATGTGAACATACATTCAATTTCTAGTCGATATAAATAGCACGAAAGTGCATTGAATTAACACCAATAAATGCTTATTCGAATTCGAAAGGTTAGCTTTTGGAGTAAAAGTCGCACCATTTTAAAAGAAATTGTAGATACTATGTTGAGCAGTCTTGATTTTGATATTGCCTACATGGATAATATTGTCATAACGAGTAAAACCAGAGAATAAAATCGAGTGCATGTCCAAAAGACATGTTCTCGAATACAGGATTTTGATTTTAAAATAAATAAATGCAATTTCTTAGTGGAAGAAAAAAATGCTTACGCCAAATCCTAGACAAAAACATTAGAAAACAGACCCGGAAAACGGCACAACCATAAAGGATATTCCGGCTCAAAAATTTTACAAAATTAAAAAGTTTGGGGATTAGCAAACTCTTAAAACATTAATACCCAATAGCACGACATTCGGGCCTCACTCAACACGCTACTAACATACACGTTACAGGACAGAGTGTGAAAATTGACACCTGAATTCCCCGCAGTATTTGATAAAATTAAAAAATCTGATGTCAGATTTATTCATCACTTATTAGAACACAAACCTAGATATCATAAGTCACAAGTGGCGTGACCTCGTACGGAATAAATGCCTTTATCTTACATAAAATACAAGCTGGAAGTAAAATACCGACTTGACACGCTTCCAGATCTCTGCTCCGGGCAATAAAAAAAAACAAAAAAAAACACTATTCCCAAATCGAAAAAAAAGCTACTGTTATTATCTTCGCAGTTTCAAAATTCCGTTGATATTTACACGATTCTGTGTTATACTTCAAACTAATCATAAACTGGTTGAACAAAAGGCTGCCCGTCTACACAGCAGATTGACTACTGAGTTCCAAGTTAGAGTACGTCTCCTCCAAGCAGATCTTACATACGAACAAACATTGAAGATTGGTTCCGAGACAGAGTAAACTTATCGGTAACTCAGTAAGTGCTTCCTTGCGTATCGATAGTGAAATTAAAACCATAATGTGCAATACTATCAAAGACCTCCCGTTCATACTGCATGAAATTACATACGAAGCACAAAAAAGACGAAAATATTCGCGCTATACAGCAGCAAAATCACAACAGAAATAGAAAATGATGTTTTACTATACTGCGAGAGGATCGTCATACCAAAAACATTACAAAAAGATAATGAAAACTTTTCATATGGATTACCCCAGGAAATTGCCAGAATGAAGAACCTCGTGCATAGTTACGTATACTGGCGGAAGATGGATATAGAAATTAAAAATTTTATCGACTCATGCAATATCTGTGTTTTGACAGCAAAGGCATGACAATCACTTTTAAGCCATGGCTCAAAAAACAGACCAACCCTTGTCTAGAATCCATGTAGATTTCGCAGGGCAACTTGAGGATTAGTTTTACCTAATTGCTTGGAGATCTACACAAAATGTCTAGAAATGTTCAGACATAAAAGACCCACTGCAGGGATAGTTATTAATTATTTTTTCCAGTTTGGAGTTGTCGACTGTTTAGTAAGTGATACCGGGACTCAATATACATCCACCGACTTCAAGGAGTTTTGCGTGACTTTCTACATGTCACACGCCCAAACGTGCAAGTGGAATGTTTTCCTAACACTTTGAAAAAACACTCAAAAATAGTATGCTGCACACCTACAGAAACGGCACTGCAACATTTTCTGCAGATCTGTAAGATCACGCCAAGCGAAAAATAAGACTCCATATAAAAAATCTGTTGCCAAAGCAAGCAAATTTGAGAAAGAACTCAATTGTGATTAAGAAACGTAATATCACAAGAGAAAAAGTTTTCTATAAAACTTACAATAACAGAACATACTTCTGTGAACTAGACATAATAAAGAAAAGAATCGAAAATATAGTGTAAATCATTCAAGATCTTAAATTCACGCATAAAAGACACCGAATAAGAAGGCGTTTGTAGGACAATTCAAACTATGTTGAACTGAGTACTGACTATTTCAAATTCCTGATATTCGTAAAAGATACGGAAAAGACTCTGAAATTCGACGCATAATTCTAACTAAATAGGAAAGCATCTGCTGAATAATCGAAAATATGCACCGCACAAATAAAACGATGTATGACACTTTAAACATCGAACTACTCCAAGCAGCTCCAGCACGATGCTAATTGGGCAGAAAAAAGAAAGTTCACGGATCGTTTAATTATAGATCCCGAAATGAAAAGGTACTATCATCCCTTGCCGAATTAAGGCTTGGGAAGGTAGCGTAATAGTGACGTATCAATTAACCCGTAATGAATTCTTCTGATCATTATAAAAGACACGAGTCTAATATTCTCTTGCGATACAACGCGAGATTACGGAAAACCATTCCGATTAATTTATTCTTGACGATGAATCCTGGAGGATTGGAAAGTACACGGACTTATGATTAATATGTGGATTCTGTCAGAAAATTCCAGCCAGAAGTGAAAGCTGTAATTCGGAAGTTGGAAAGGATCGAAAATAGAATTAATAGACAAAAAACGTCTATTTTATTTAATGATATATGCTTTAGAGAAAAAGTGCTGCTTATATATATATATATATATATATATATATATATATATATATATATATATATATATGTATGTGTGTGAGTGTATGTATGTATATTATATATATATATATATATATATATAATATATATATTTCATTAATATTTTTGAAGTACATGATTTTATCACTACAAGTATACAAACGATTCATCGTTTATGAATCGGTTTTCTTGACAATCATGAAAAGTTAAAATACAGAACATATTTAAAACCGAAAGTATCATATTAAGTTATGCAATGAATGATATGTCTTTAGGACTTAATGTTTGCAGCTGTTGTAAAAATCATCCGATTGTTTATATATATATATATATATATATATATATATATATATATATATGTATATATATATGTGATTGTTGAGCTGGATTCTACCTATATAGAATACCATCCTAAAATCCCGACCTTATATGGTTTACCCAAAACACATAAAAATAATAATCCAATACGCCCAATCATCTCTGGCATTGGCAGTGCTACCCATAAGATAGCAAGAGCGATCACAAAACTCCTAACGCCATTATTGGGCACAATTAGCAATTCCCATATAAGAAACTCTGGCGACCTTCTTAATAAGATAAAAAAACATAGATATGAAAAATAAAACCATGAATAGTCTCGATATAGAATCTTTATACACCAATATCCCTACCAAGAAATGTCTCAACCTTCTTTCAAAACACTTAAATAAATTAAATTACCTTTGCCGATAGATAATATAATTAAAATTATAAGTATATGTATTGACATGACATATTTCACATTCGATGGACTCTGCTATAAACAAAAATTTGGACTGCCCATGGGTAACCCTCTAAGTGGGGTTTTGGCATGTCTATTTTTAGAATTCATCGAAACCGGACCCATGAAATATAAATTGCCCAAGGGTACCTCCTACTATAGATATATTGATGATATTTTAATTTTTCTCCCTATATCTTCCAAAATAGAGAATATCACTGATAAATTAAACAAGATTGAACCCACTATTAATTATACGTATGAAAAAGAAAATAACAACTCCATACCTTTTCTGGACATCAACATCACAAATAACAATGATCATCTAAGTTTTAAAGTCCATCGGAAAGTCACGAATAAAAATGATTAAATACACTTTTACTCTCATCACGATGATAAAGTAAAAAGAGGTATTCTAATAGGATTTTTTCTTAGGGCCCTGAGAATATGTAGTGAAGAATACATCGTGGAAGAATTTGAGTATATCGAACGTACATTCATGAACTTGCAATACCCTCAACATTTTTTGGCAAATACAAAAAGAAAAGCACTAAAAATTTACCATAACCGAAACCGAGACCATTCCTTAAATAGCCAGATACACAACAGACAATTAACATTACCAACTAATAAAAACAACGACACAATATATAAGAACCTAAATAAGACAGGCATTCAAATAACAAAACTAAACTCTTTAACAATTAGGGATCTAACACGTAAAATTATAACTAACACCAACATTAACACCAAAGCCGGAATATATTCCATACCCTGCCTTGATTGTGGAAAATATACGTAGGAGAAACTCAACGTAATTTAAATAAAAGAATATATGAACACAAAAGAGATGTAAAAAACAACAATACACTCAACGCCATATTTTGTCACATCATGGAAAACGACCACCATTTTGATTTTAACAAAGCAACTTTCCTTAAACACATACATAACAGATCCACACGACGTTTAATTGAGTCAGCTATAATCTCCCATTCCAGCAAAATAATTAAGCAAAGAAAAGGTTTTTTCCACGTTGCTCCCTTTCTGTCGAAAATAATTATCAAAGAAAACAACTTAGACACCGGTTAAACGCGAAAAAAAAAAAAAAAAAAAAAAAAAATATTCGTAATTTCACTTAATTTTATTTTTATTTTACTTATTTACTGTATTTTATCATTATCTATTTTTAGACTCCATTTTATCACCTCCTATTCTTATTTTTAGATACCATCTTTTAAGTTACCGCGCTATTTTATCCCAATTCAATTATTTCTAATTTAAAAAAAAAAAAAAAAAAAAAAAACGATTCTTTCGTAATCTCGTGTCATTTTATTTATTTAATCTATCACCGCTATATTTCCAAACACAATTTTTAATCTCTACGATATTTTATCTTTTAGACGTAATCCACTACACTAGTTTACTCTAATTAGTTCTTCTCTCATAAAATGTATATACATGTATATATGACATCTAATTTACATAAGGAAAACACGCTGCTCTCCCCCATCATTATATATAGCCCCAATCCTCCGACTCTCTCGTCAATGACCATCCCTCTTGAAGAAGCCCGCATAAATCGGGCGAAACGTTGAGTATCCAGGTCCTTCCACCTCCATTTTATTTCCTATATATATATATATATATATGTGTGTGTGTGTGTGTGTGTGTGTGTGTGTGTGTGTGTGTGTGTGTAAAGGGATAGAGAGAAAGAAAAGAGCGTGATGTCAGTTGGATTTCATGAGTTATAACTGAACAGTATTTCATTTTGCACACCAAGATTTGCTTTTGCGTATCGATTAATTTTCGCTGAAGGTTGATGCATGGTGTTAGCAATAATAATTTTGACATTGACACCCGTATCTCTATCAGAAATTCGGTCAAATTACCTGGTGTTGGGTTGAAAATCATTTTTACAAGCTCTTCATCTTTACGCATCCAAATGGGAGCCCATTAGAGTTTGTTTTTGTCGAAAGCTATGTTTAAATTCCCTGTTTAACTTAATCATGTGAAAAGATATATCTCGACCAATCCGACCACAGACACTTGTTTTTCAATTACCGGAATTTGAAATAACTCGTCACAATAAAAAAAAGAACAACGCACAGAAACATAATCGAAAACAGTATTTGCACGCTAGCATTGTCCCAACAATTGACTGACGCCAGAAAAGACAAGATTGATAAATATATTCAACATATATAAGATATTGGTATGTTATTTATCAATCATAAGTTCTTCAACAGTTTTTTTTTTTTTATCTGACTTTTGGAGATCTAGTAATTCTCTTGTCATTTTCGAAAGCCGATTCTGGAAATCTTTTCCATCAAATAATTCGTCGATGAGAAGAAGAAGAAGAAGAAGAAGAAGAAGAAGAAGAAGAAGAAATAAGAAATTATTATTACTATTATTATTATTTTTATTACGATGATGATGATGATGATGATGATGATGATGATGATGATTATGATGATGATGATGATGATGATGATGATGATGATGATGATGATGATGATGATGATGGAAAAGAAATAGATGACGATTACTAATAACCTATCACGATTTTGACAGGAATTAACTAGAAAGATTTGTTTACATCTTATTGACCCTATTGACAAACTCGACCAAAAATATAACCCATTTATCCTCACAACCTTTTTTTATAATAAAGCTTATTAGTTTGTTATAATCTAACTAATATCCTAACTATTTATCCTCCCCCATATATATATATATAAAAGATATAAAGAACAAATTAAATTTGTTAAGGAAACTCAAAACAATAACATAGGTACAGAAAAAACAATAAACAATGTTAATGTGATATCTTACAACATGTCGATGAGGAAATATAAAAAGAAAAAAGAGCAAAAACAAATGAAAAAATAAAACATACAATAAACACAAGAAAGAAAAATGAAATAAATAAAACATACAATAAACACAAAAAAAATGAAAAGCTAGACCATAATAAAACCGAAAGAGAAGTTAAAAAGAAAAATATAAGGAAGAGCCAGGCGTGGTTTAATCCACCGTTCAGCCACCACATAAAAAATAACATCCCAAGGGAATTTTACCAAATTATAGAAAAAAATTCCCGCAAGGTAGTAAACTAAGTAAGATAATTAACAAAAACACTGTTAAGCTATCCTGCTGAACGTCTGCTAACTTAATAAATACCATAATTGGCTCAAATAACACAAAATTAAACAAATTTTTAAAAAATAGAGATAGGACAGAAAATAAATCTAACAACGTAGAAGATTGTAACTGCCGGGACCCTAATGAATGTCCAATGGAAGACTGTTTAACTTAAAACATAGTATACAAATGTGAAGTTATAACAAATAATGAAACTAAAGTATATCTGGGGAGCAACTGGAACTTGCTTTAAGGACAGATATCTTAATCACCTAGCATCGTTAAAAATGAAACTGAGAAAGAAAAGACCACCACAAATAACGAAAACAACAACAATGTGAATAGAAATGAAAACAACAATTGAAAGGATCATAAAAATAGTGGCAATTACAATTACTATAACGAAAGTAGAAACAGAACTAATAGTAATAAGGAAAACAACCGGAAAAAATACAAGAAAAAGTATTTTGTGGAGGGAAATGCTTTTTGATAAGGTTTAAAAATTTATTGCCTAGGTTGGTCTTTAGCATCATATTATAAGGAGGCGTATACCAAATTATTTTCCTTTTTTGTTTTTTAGGTGTGCTATTGGGTGTATTGGTTCGATATACTCTAGTTGAATATTTTATAGCCACTGTCTTTAAGGGCTTTATTGTAGAAGTTTTTATGGGAGTTGAAGATACTTTGGTTTGAGGAGTTGTAACTAATCTTTATGCTAATTGACTTGGGTATTTGTTTAATAATAGATTTAGGGTGGTTAGATAGTGGGTTTACATAGATGGGATTAGCGTTATCCGTCTTATAAGGTTCATAACACCCCTTCTTTAAATTTCAGGTTACATCCAAAAAATTTACTATTGTAACATCAAAAAAATTTCAACTTTTAGCTTTATCCTCTTAAACTCATTGAGAGATTTTTTTCATTCTCTCGGATTTAGGACTGTTAGATTCTTTTATAATCATAAGTCTGTCGTCTCTGTATAGACTGATGTTTTCGACTTCGATGGTCCTAGTTAGGTTATATAAGATATACAAGCCTACTAGGTATGTCAATGCAGCTGAATCCAAAGATCCCATCAGCACATCAAATTGACCTATTTCGTCTTTCTTGATCCACTTACTGATGATTTCAATCTCATCCTCAAAAAATATCAGAGAGAAGCTTAGCGAATTCAATTACCTCCTCGACAAATTCTTTCGTGATAGAGGGGTAGTAGTTTTCGATGTAAAATTGTAGAAAGGAACAAATTTGTTTATTATTTATGTTTGAGAACCACTTAATCGTATAATTTATATTTATCCAAAGTTAAGATTGTATGTAGATTTAATTTGGCTTTTAATGTTTTTCCATTTTTCTTTGTGGCGTCCAGAGGTTCCGGGTCGCCTGAGGAAGTCTCATTGACTGACAGAGGTGGCTATTTGTAGCGACCATATATTACTCTTTTTATTGAGCACTACCTAACATCCTCGTTGTCTTCATTAGTCCCGACTTTTGGATACTTAAAACCTGAATATATATATATATATATATATATATATATATATATATATATATATATATATATAGATCTACAGCTAATGTGCTAACAGTTATATCCCATAGGATTAGTGAATCTCTCGACAAAGGCTTCCTTTCTAGGGCAATTGCTCTTGACATATCAAAGGCCTTCGATAAGGTATGGCATAAGGGCCTACTTCACAAGATTTCCAGCTACGGTATAACTGGAAATGTTTTCTCAATAATTAAATCATTTCTCTCTGATAGGTTCATAAGAGTAGTGGTTGATGGGCATAAATCTGAGGCCCACAGTATTAATGCTGGTGTCCCCCAGAGGTCCATCCTGGGCCCAACTCTCTTCCTGATCTACATCAATGATCTCCCAAAACACATACTAAATTCATTCGTTGACATCTATGCTGATGACGCGACCATCTACGGCAACAAATCAAAGGCCGTAAATGACAAAGCTCTCTCTGGTTCCCTATCCGTTCAGTGGGGGAAGAGATGGCTGGTTACTTTTAATGCATCTAAAACCAAGCTCCTAACTTTACATCATCAACGCTCTGTTCCTCATCTCGCATCAATTGAAATGGATGGCTATCGTCTTGGGGAGGCTTCATGTTTTGACAAGCTCCTGGGTTTGACCTTTTATCCTGATCTGAAATGGAACACATATATAAAGTCTGTTGCCCGGGCCGCTGGGAAAATGGTAGGATCCTTCTACCGCGCCATAAGATATCTCACTACTGATGTAATTCTCTATCTCTATAAAGGCCAAGTACGTCCAAAGATGGGGTACTGCTGCCACATCTGGGCTAGAGCTTCAAAAAACAGCCTATCCTGCCTTGACAAAATACAAAATAGACTTCGTGGCTTAGTGGGGGATCCCCTGTTCTCTTCTCTGCAACCTTTCTCTCACAGAAGAGACGTTGCGAGCCTGTCTTTGTTTTATCGTTATTTCCATGGCAAGAGCTCGTCCGAGCTCCAACCTCTGGTCCCTCTCACCAATCCTTCATGATAAACACCCGTCTAGCTAAAACCAACGTCAGTAATTTCCCCCAATCTTTATCTGTGCCTAAATCAAAACGTAGATTCCATGAACATAGCTTTTTCTGAGAAGTGCACGCCTGTGGAATTCTCTTCTGTTTGCCTGTTTCCCACCTGACTACAACTTGGACGTCTTCAAGTCTAACATAAAAAGATTCCTGATTAATCGCCCCCCTTAAGTACAACGCTTTATCAAATCTCCAATACCAACTATTACTACGATAATATCCCACCGATTATTGTACGCAAAATAACCCGAGTGGCTTACGGGCCTTGGTAAGTGGTGATCCCCATGTAAAAAATATATATATATATATATATTTATTTATACAAACAAAGAGTAAAAATTCCAAAATATTTTACTGTCGCATATCTCTATTATTACCTTCCCAAACAAGTTTATGTGTTCGATCGAGTTTGTTGATCTGCCACAACGTTTGTTGCTAGTTTAATGCCCACATCGCTTGACCAATCGTAACTAATCTAGCTAAAATGTATCAGGCATGGTCTAACTTAAAACTGATTTAGTTTTGGGATATTTAAGTCAAATATCAAGGTCTAGGTCACGAAATTAATGAAAGCCTTGAAATAACTTCAGATCTATTCATCAGATAAACTCATTACTTGAATATATCGTAGACACTGAAGTCCCACACCTCATATAACTTTGACATTTACTTCACTCATCGTTGACATTTTGTCGGAATTGCAGCTTCTCATTTTTGCAAATTTAATGTATAGTCTGGTGTGCTTATGTAATTGTAACCATCATTCACATTTATAATGTGATCAGATAAATATACTTGAGTGATCAAAGTTTCTATGGTCACTGCATAACTTCGGTAAAACTTTATACTAGATTGGACTTTGGCCCATTCATACATTGCCAGGTGAATGTATAAATGTGTATTGCATTTGTTCTTAGTTTGACAAGAATCTGCTTTGATATCACTATGTTTAAATAATGTGAGATGTTACGTTTGAAATGTTTATTCTTGCGCAAGGTCGTACTAATATTCTTTTACATGCGGTGGGTTGAACAAAATATTTTTTTATACATCTGTATCGTCTGTTTCTATATATTTTATTGTATTTTAGTTCATAATGGACACTGGTATTTTAAAGTGATTTTTAGAGAGTGGTTACCTGTTGGGCATTTCCTCGTTGCTGGAATGTGTATAGGTTTCAATGTTAAAAATAGTTTGGAGAGAAAATTGTACTAAGTGCGAAAATGACTTACCTCAGAAACGCCAACGTGTCTGTGCGGGTTTTCATAGTTTGTTTAACAATAGAGAAGCCCAAAATGGCCACGCGCAGCTGACTTTATCCTCAACGATCACGCATATTAACACGAATTCTTGTCCTTCGTATACAAATTAGATTATTGTGAGCGGCACAAAGCAAGCTGTTTCAAGAACAGTAGAAGAAGGCAAGCCGAGTATAGAATTTGTTGAGGCGTGACGAATTATTTACTTGAATCATCACGAAGAAAGAGAATGGGTCTAAGAAGAAAACTGCTGTTGTTCATTGTTGAAGAAAAGCACATAGTTTTAGCACCAATGGAAGGCTGATGAGGATTTACATTTATATTAGACGTACTTCTGATTCTATTCAATATATAATGAACAGTAACACATATTTTAAGACATTATTTTTGCATAACTAAAAATAAGTTTATTTTAATTCCTTATTATTATTGGCTCACAAGGAGCTTTTACACACGTCATCAAAGATATCATTGATTACAGCTTGTGGTGTTCCCTGGAAGCTGAGTGACAACAAGTCTCCCAAGATTTTCCAGTACTCTCAGCTTCTTTCAATAACATTTGCAAATAAATTTGTATTTTTGCAACATGTGCTTGATTTCTTGTTGGCAGCGGCCATTGGCCTTTACTGGAATTTCAGTGGCAATAAGCCTCTCCAAGCTCCCAGTTCTCTTCGCACTTATACAGTGGGGGTCTGGCCAGTGCTCACTCCTCGGTTTTTCCTGTCTTCTTGACTATTTGGTTATTCATATTGGGGGGGGGCAGTGGTGTTGTAATGGGTGTTGTAATGGTTTTTGATATTATTATTATTATTATTATTATTATTATTATTATTATTATTAACTTTTGGATATTTGTTATTCGATGCTTTTCATGAACATCCAGCACCTTCCTTGAGTTTTAGATATTCAAACTGTACCTTAACACTTTCGCCGTTATTAACAGCTAAACATTTTTGCAAAGGTGTAACTGAAATTGTCTCGTCAATTTGATTAGCCAATTTATGGTGGGTTTTTCGTTATCGTCCAAAGCGTTCCAATTATAATGAGAGTCACCCTGACTTCTTTACATTTCCATACTCTACGTAATTTCCCTTGCAAATACAGTATAAGTCCTATAATCTGAACATTCGCTTCGTTCAAATTAGAGGATGCTGTTCAAGTTTCGTGATAAAAAATGTGCTGCAGTTAACTTTAATTTTCTAAGAATGAAATTCACTGCTATATGATACTTCAAGTATATATTAAGTTGAGTTCACGATATATTGCAAGCAAGAATCGTTAAATATTATTACGAAGAACAAAAACATTGAAAATAAATTAAATATACTTTTACTTGTTAGGTATTTATTACCTAACTTATCATCTACAGAAATCATACATTTATGTAAAATACAGTTTGTTTAGTTATTCATTGAATGAGTCTCATTGCAGTTTCTATTTTCATCGATTGAGCTCTCGGGCACTGCCATTGTATTTCCGTAAGCGATCACGAAAATCTACAATTTCTTGGTTCTGTAGCTTCTTTATGATTATATCTCTTCGGAGTGACATTGCTTGCAAAACATAGTTGTCACTAAAGTAAGGATTTTTTCTAGAAATTTTATAACAGTCTACATAGATTTTTCTGCATCATCCTATGATATTGCTTCATCAGAGTGTTCTTGGTTATTTAGATTAGGGTCAACAGAATGGGAGCTGTCGCTATTTTCATTACGATTACTGCCTTCACGATAGTGATCAGTAGTTTCCTCATCTTGTTGCACCCACATTTCAGCATCATTTGCATGAAGTGATTTAAGAACAGCGTGATTGATCGGTAACCGTTTCGTTTCAAGAATTTTTTCTAGACCAGATTTATTCTCTGATTCATTCAGTTCTGAAGCCTTTTGCGCTGTGCATAATTTACCCCATGCTTTTGTTAATGTGCGTGCTCGAACTTGATTCCATGCACTTGCGAGAGAAAATATGGCATCTTTGATAAATCGCTTATACTCACGGTACTATTTATCATATTCATCATGAAATCATTTCTATAGAAACATTTTAACTTCCAAATAATCCCTTGATCTATAGGTTGGATGAGAGAAGTCACATTAGGTGGTAAATAGTACACAAAAATATTCCCGCAAGATTTCACTAGTTCTGACTCAGGAGGATGTGCTCTACAATTGTCCAACAGAAGCAAGCACTTTGAATCAAGTTTACTTAATTCAAGAAAACGCCTATGGACAACTGGCACAAATTATTACAAAAAAACACTTTAAAAACAACTGTTGATTCATCCATCCATTTCGTGAAGAATAATAGGATACTGGCAAAGGCGAAACTCTTTTCAATGCTCGGGGACACTTTGATTTGCCGATTACAAGAAGCTTAAGTTTATGAGTTCCAGAAGCATTAGCGCATACCATCACTGTTAGTCTTTTTTTATTTAATTTGAATCCTTTTATTTTCTGCTCCTCGGATCCGGCTAATGCTTTTGTAGGTAAGCACTTCCAATTTACGCCACTTTCATCAGCGTTGTAAACATCCTCTGGTGTTAAACCATAATCGGCAATCATCATCTTGAATTTGTCACAATAATTTGATGTTGCGTGTGTATCAGCAGACCGTTGTTCGCCTGACATTGTTAATTGTCTTATACCATGTCTACTCTTAAAGCTCCCAAGCCAGTCTTCACTGAATTTTATATCTTCTGCGATATTCAACTCTTCCTTAAGAGATTTTGCTTTAGCAATTAACATGGGCCCAGATATTGCTACACCTTCATTCCGTTTTGCTACAAAACACTCATGCAATATTCGATCGAACTGAACTTGCTTTCGTCTGCGAAGGGTCCTTCTTTTGACATGTCTTTTATTTGGAGAGAAAGGAGCAGCCTTCAATATTTCCTCCTTTTTCTTTTTGATGTTAAACAGTGTACTTCTTCCAATCTCAATATAACGCTATTTTCAACTCCAGCATCTAGTTTTTCTATAATTTGACGTTTTTCGAGTAAAATCAGTGTCACTTGTTTTCTTTTAGAGCTGCAAGCCATTGTGATGGGTTGTTTTACACTATTTTAAATATAGCAATCTGAAATAAATTACAGTTAGTGTAAATTAATTATCAATAGCTAATCTACATTAATTACATAGTATCAATATTAACATTTCTGCGCAAAATCTGACTAATTAAACATTTTTACTGCAACTTCGCATCAAATATGCTAATACAATTTCAATGACGAGACAGTTTAAGTTTAGAGAAAGTCCAGGTTTAGAAGAAGTCCAAATGAGAGGAAGTCCAAATGAGAGGAAGCCCAACTTTAGAGGAAGTTCATATTAAAGGAGTTTTACTATATTGATAGTTTTTTCGTGTTCTTCCCTTGCACGATTGTAACAAAAGGCTATGTCAGTGATTGTGAAAGTTTTTGTGTTTTTGTTTTAAAAAATTATTGCAGATTTGGAGTGTTCAAGGACCTCATCAGTTTGTATGTGCATGTCTCAAAGAAGTTTTCTATCGTCGTATTCATGTATCACTGCTGGTTTATGCTCATACGACTTCGTATTGTTGTCTGATTCATAATGTTTGCATATATTCCAGTGCAGGACCTTAACGACTTTGTTGTGACTCTATTTTTTTATATTGATGTTGAGCTAGAATAGAGCATTCAGATAATATATATATATATATATATATATATATATATATATATCCTTTTAATTATACAACCTGCACCTCGGTAATTCTGCTACTTTGTAGATGTAGTCTTTACCTAAGCTAGCACTAGTGGCTTGTTTCTGTACTGCCATAAATTACTCATGGTAGATATTTTAAGATCACCCACTAACCAAACCATTTTATCTATCATTATCTCTATATTTTGTGGTCCTGGATATGACCTTATACTTTATCCGATGGTGAGGCCCCAGCTTGCAGGCTTTGGGGAGTGTGGAGCCACCCTTTAATTGCCATTGCTCCCAGGTCTACTCTGATCTGAAGTGTACTACTTGTTAGGGTCGCAACTACGGGTTAAATAGAAACCGACTTGAAAACAACAAATATATTCTATTAAAAAATATTTCTTCAAAATCTTTGGATTCGGCATTAAATAACCTGAAGAGTTGGCATGCCGTAAAACAAAAACAACCAACCAAACAACCAACTGCATTTTGTATTCTTAAAGAATACATTGCGTATTTTCTTTCTAAATAATTTTTCCTGTCTGTCTGTCTGTATGAATAAGTTCATTACTTTAGGAAATATACTTAGACATCTTTCTTTATTAAGCAAATGTTCAACATAAAATCAATCCGGCTACCTTATTTACTGGGTAGATACAACCGATGTACAATCCCTTTCCTAGCAAAAACTCTATAAATTGAAAGTATTTTCCGTGTTTTTGTGTCCAAACATTTTAATTTATTTACATTTCAGTCACGTATAAGTGATACATATAACTATATCTATTGGTTTGACATTGATGGTATATATTTTATTCTGACTATGGATGAGATACTAAGAATAATATTTTATTGCATTCAACTCTGACCCGCTTGTTTCCATGTTGTTAGTCTTAGCGTCTTCTAGTATCCTTTAGTATTTGTAACTTCTCTCGCTGTCAACATTCTATGACAAATCTGTTGTTAGGAGTTCACGGCTTTCTGAATGTACGAGTTTACATCAGCACATTTGGTGATGTTAAATTCCATTACGCCGTTACTAAATAATCTAATCGTATTCAGTAGGATATTAAGCTAATTCTCATTTCTTGCAGGGTCTCCCATTGTATAATAGTAGATGGTTTGCTGTAGGAAATCTTTATATACTGCTTTCATATTCCGTAGAAGAAGTGTCAACGGAATCAAGCTGATTACAAAAAGCAAACGGGAAAAGATTATCGCCCTGGAAATTCCCTCTCTTAATTTTCACTTTTTCTCATGCAGCATATCATTCCATTAAATTGGCTTCCTTATTCCTTCATGCTATTCTTTATAAATTTTCGGATGTTGGGGGCCATGCTGTAAATGTCCAAACATTTGAGTACCCATGGATGGGGCTCAATGTCAAACGCGTTCCTATAATTTACCCGGTCTTTGACAAGGTTATTATATCTTCGTTTGTACTTACCCAGGATCATTTTATAGACAAGGAACTGATTCTTGGTACCCCGTGATTATTTTCGGCGGCCTTTTTGTTTATCAGGCCGCAAATGGTTTGGGTCCAAATGACTACAGATACTCTAAGACATTATGCGAGTTAAACGTTTCCACATCGTTTTATTTTTCATGATCAAAACCGTAATTCTCTTTGTTGTTAAACAGTCATTTAACATTATTAGATAGAATTGGATGAAGAGCCGCTAGGTATCTGAACAGTATCCCTCGACTCTGCCAGGTTCAGGCGCTTTCTAATTCGAAAACTTTTTAACCATGATTTTCACCATATAAACGGTAATTGTTATGTTTATTCGTTGCTCTATTAAAAAAGGACACCTCCTTTCCAATATCTCTATTTTGTATCATCTTGATGTTTTACTTTCTTTTTCTTATATGCCTTTCCAGAATACACGAAAATTATCAGCATCAAATATAACGTATTACTCTCTTCCATTTCGTTCTAAGTCATTAAAAAGACATTTCTAATTATTTTCGAATAACCTATTCCACAGATACTGCTCCATTCTGTAACTGCAACGTTTTACTTTGTCAGTTTTAATTGTAATACACTGTTTCAGTTACACATTTTGTCTTTTGAGTTTGCTATTTATTATTTTAATCCTTTCTGAGATGCTTTATTGGCCCATTAGAACGTTTCCACCACAAAGGAATTTTCCTTACTTCTTTTTTTCGTTATGTATATGGACACAGTATTGGCAGCAACCTTATTAACTTTAATCCACTGATGTAAATTATTTACCGATAAAAATAGCAAAACTTTATTCACTTTGGTAGTGATATTGTATTATTAGCTCACAAGCAGCTTTCACACAGGCCATCAAAGATCTCTCCTTGAAAACAACCTTAGGTGTTCCCTTGAAGCTGGATGACAACAAATCTCCCCAGATTTCCAATACTCTTTACCTCTTTCGATAACATTTGCAAATTAATTTGTGTTATCGCAACAGCCGCTTACCAGTGATTTCTCGCTGGCAGTGGCCATTAGTCTTTACTAGAATGTGTGTGGCAATAAGCCTCCCCAAGTTCCCAGTTCTCTTCGCACTTGTCCAGCGGAGGTCTGGTCAGGTCTTTCTCCTCGGTCTTTCCATTTTCCTTGACCCTTCTTGGCTATTTGGTATCACTCTTTCGATGGGGGCGGTGATGGGACAATGGAAGGGGATTGGGGAGGAGATAACGAACTTATAGATAGGCCGCTTTAATGTTCTTGGTTCAATGTAACGCTTCTTCATGTTTTGCCTCTGTAACAGTTTGTCTGGCCCGCTCATGTGACTCATGTGTTTTAGTCTCCGCACTCAAGGGTTTTTCTTTATATTTCAGTTGTTTTCATTATCGTAATTCTTTGTATATTTCTTGCCATTTCTCTGATTTCAATTATTTCCAATTCTTATTTCAAAACTCTTCGGAATTGTTCCTAGTGCTCTAACTATTATAGATAGTATCCTGATTTTCTTCATCATCCATATCCCTTTCAGCTATCTGGCTAGCTCTGTGTATTTGCTCCGTTTTTTCTTTTCTTTGATATTCACGCTGTGGTCAGCTGGAACAGCAAAGTCTACGATTTGACACAACTTTTCTTTCTTGTTAATTATTACATCTGGTCTTCTTGCTTGAGTGGGTTTATCTGTTTGTATGCCCATGTCCTATAGGATTTTGTTATTCTCGTTTTCAAGTACTGTTGCCGGTTTATGCTTGTAGCATTTGTCTATGCGTTAGAGATGCAGTTACTTGCATAATTCTCAGTGTACTACCCTCCCCACTTGGTAATGTCTATTCTTGTATTCCTTTTAGGCCAGTTTGCTGCATTCGCTTAATATATGGTTTATTGTTAGGTCTCTTTGTCCACAGAGCCTGCATTTGTTGTTTTCTTGTGTTTTGTGTATCTTTGCTTTGATGTGATTAGTTCTTATCGCGTTATCTTGTGCTGCAATTATTAGGGATTCAGTTTCTTGGTTTAAGTGTCCTTTTCGCATCCATATCATAAGTTTTGGTTTTGTTTTAGATTATAGCTGATGGCACTTAAGTAATCTTTTTTTTATATAAATAATTTTACCAAGAATTCTCCATAAGTTTTGGTTTCGGTTTCGATTATAGCTGAAGGAATTCAAGTTATATATATACTTTGTGACTCCATTTTCATTCTTATTGTTTTTCTATATCTTATTTAAGCGTATTTTACGACCGGGCTACGCCGGGCGTCCTTACTTGTTTCGATAAATACTTTCGCCGTTTTAACAAAAGAACTACAATAGTATCAAGGTGTATTCAATTAAGCTGAACATTCACAGAATGCCAACATCAATATATTACATATATGAATTTCCACAGGTCCCACTAGTTATTATTATATTATTATACTTACTGTGTTTTCACACAGCTGTGTTATCAATGATTGCAGGTGTTAATACCCGATTTTAACGTACAAGTCTTATCCTTATTCTTGTATGCGTTCGAAATGAATGTTTCTGTTTAAAGCACAATTTCACTATGAAACTGGACTCTCTCATTTTAAACTTTAATGCAACGCATTATATATAAAAATAATTTTATAAAATCAACAGTAAGTTCCGTACAGTGCAATTGTGGACTAAGTCCCTGCGAGGAGGCATGTGAAGTTTTCTCCTGGTGCACCATGATGGGTCCCTTACTAGAGGGGGCAATAAATCGATTTGATTGATAAATGGGCGATTTCACCTATTTCCATGACAACAAAAATATCGGAGTGTGCATAATACGTTAATTATTATCCAATCCTGGGCAACGCCGCGTCTCCCTGCTATTAATGTATAAAATAACATTTTAAAATTGATTCTATTGTTAGCACTGTTTACCCTACTTTTTTCCACTCAGGTGTCTTTCTAAAAAAAATCATTTATTGATGGAAGAGATCACGTTAAGTGTGCCAACATCCAAAGTAAAACTGTTTCTAATAAATGAACAACATTCTAACTTGATACACTCAGGTCGTCAGTTTGTACCATTAATCATTTTAGCACCGTCCCCTCCTAAGTAAATAATGTGTGAATTTTTTTCAGTTTGTTATAAATTTCAACTAATTAAAACAACTCAAGCGTATCTGTTTTACAAATAACTAAATCTCATAATCCAGGTATATTATAGCATTGTAGGGTGGAACGATAAAAAAAACGTCGCCCTAAAGAAAAAAATACTACAATTTTATTTAAAATCTTTTATTAGTAAAATCAATTCAGATAACTGATTAGAGTTGATATCTACTTAATGTAACCGCCTTCAGCCTCTATCGCCGCCTTGATACAGGTCTGTAACTGGGAGCATATCTTTTCCACAAGCTCTGACGGGAACTCGGCGAATACTCGGCGAATACTCGGCGGATGGGGACGATCGGGCGGCTTTAGAGTTGTAGGAGGTCATGTTGGTGATGTTTTCGACGTATGATCAAACGAAGTAGTCCAGCAGATTCAGGTAGGTAGAGGAGAGGGGCCAGTGAGAGAAGGGTACAAAGTCGTAACACTTCTTCTGAATCCAAGTCTTGTTCTCTTTTGACTTTGGAACCGGCGCCGAATCCTGCTGCTACACCCAGGATCTGCCCGCGGCCAGTGGATCATCATACTCTTCAGTACATCCAGGTACACTTTGCTGTTGACTTTCAAGCCGACTTCAAAGATATAAAGTGGCATGATGTGGCCCCCCACTTAAAACTACACCAAAGACCATAACCGTGGCCTAAAACTTTGTTTTTATCACGCTGCGCACGTCCCTATTATTAGTGGCAATCCAGCAATGCATTTTGTAGGGTGTTGGCAATGGTCCTGTTGTCAGATCTTGGATCGGTAGAGATCATGAGTTGTACGGCGGTGCATCTCCGATCTCTCTCGTTGACCATTGTGTCACTTTCAGACATGATAGAAGGCTGATATCGCTATTGGTAATTGTACACAACTGACCAACAAATAGATGGTCTGCAACAAAAAATAAAATCGGTTTTCATCAAATGGAAATGGAATCATGTCGTCTTTTCTTTGGCGAGTTTTATCATTCCACCTTATAATTATTCATGTAAAGAAGAATCAGTTAATATCCTATGATCACCGCTTATCAAGTCTCGAATGCCACTAAAGGATAAAGGAAAATTACTATCAGGTAAGACAACAACGTGATGACCAATGATGGTAGATATTGTGTAAAAATGAATTATTTACGCGGGCGTCTCACCAAAAACTTGTTTATGTTGAACTTGAAAACGATAATGCTATAGTCAGATGGGAAGCATCACTTCGCTATTGTGTTCCACAGGCGAGCGGTTCTAGAAGAAAAAACTTTCTTCATAGAATTCTTTTTCAGTTTTATGGATAGGTGAGATACTGAAATAAAAAAAAACATTCTGTATGCTAATAGATATGTGAGCAAATGTGACGGATATTAAAAAAAAAAGACCGCTTGCATCCAACTTATAGAGAAAAAGAAACAACTTGCTCTTTTGATAATTCGATAGTTTTGTTTCATTTTCACTTTGTCCGACAACCCTTGAGTCCTCTCTTCAAAGTCATCGATTTTCGCGTTTGCTAGTAGTTATAAGGTACAACGAAAATCATTACTGAAAAGCTATCATTGACCGCGGGTGCATAAGGTTACACCTTCCAACGTCTCTTTGTAATATATGCCTCGCGCGATCTCCATCTTAGCGTCTTTCACAAGAGAAGTGTCCTTAAATCGTCTTGTCATGCAGATATCGGTGTGCTGAACGCGCATGTGAATTTCTTTCGCTTAAGGCCAACAAATCACTGACATCAAAGAAAAATCTATATTAAACTTATACCTTTGTCGAGGAAATGGTTTCTTTCTTATGACACCAAGAAACTGGATGGCTCTTATAGATATGATAAAAATAGAAAATATGCGGGTTTTTTTTACTATAGTTGTTAAAAAAACTAAGACACCAGTGGTTTCAGTGTGCCTGTCTTGTGTCACATCAATCTTTTTAGTTTCGTTAATAAATGAGTTTACCTTTTTTTTACATAGGCATCACCACTTATCAAGGCCAAGAGGCCACTCGAAGATAAGGGTAAAAGAGTGTACAGTAGAAATTAGACAATATAGTAACCGTTAGTAATGGAGATTCAGTAAATTTGTTAACTTATATGGAACGACTCATCAAATACTTGTTCACGTTAGACTTGAAGACAACCATATTGTAGTCAGCTGGAAAACAGAAAAACGAAAGACAATTCCATAGGCGTGCAGTTCTAAGAAAGAAGCTTTGCTCATGGAATCTACGTTTAGGTTTAGGCACAGATAAAGAGTGGGGGAAACTAGTGATAGTGTTTTCTGCTAGACGGGTGTTTCTTGTAAAAGTTTGGCGAGGGGGGACCATAGAATGGAGCTCAGCCGATCACCTTCCATGAAAATAACGATAAAGCAGAGGCAAACTCGCAACATCTATTCTGTGAGATAGAGGTTGCAGGGAAGAGAAAAGGGCATCCCCCACAAGGCTACAAAGTCTATTTTGAACTCTATCAAGGAAGTCTATTTTGAACTATATCCTTTCTAGCAGCTCCTGCCCAGATATAGCAACAGTACTCCATCCTTGGACGTACCTAGCTCTTATATAGATAGAGAATTGCATCAGCAATGAGATATCTACTGGATCAATAGAAGGATCTCACAATTTTTCCCGCGGCCTTGGCAACGGATTTAATGTATGTGTTCCATTCAAGATCAGAAGTAAAGGTCAACCCAGAAGCTTGTCAAAACATGAGGCCTCCCCAAGACGGTCTTAGATATGCTACCATAGATAGTAGTGTTATCAGCATAGATGTCTATGAATGATGTAAGGATGTGATTTGGAATATCATTAATATAAATCAGGAAGAGCTTGGGACCAGGATGGACCCCTGAGGGACTTCAGCATTAATACTAAGAACTTCTGATTTCTGCCCATTAACCACTACTCTTATGAACCTATCAGAGAGAAATGATTTAATAATTGCCAATTTTGGATCTAAACACTTGAAATTTTAGATGTAGGTTACTTGAAGATGACTCAAACTTTTGAGACCAAAACAATAAATTTAAGGTGTCAAAATTGGGGTCAAAGTTTTAAAAAATTACCTCTGCAGTCTGTATCAAGTTACTCAGACAATTTCTGGTGTAAACATTTGAAATTTTACATAAAGGGTATTCATACACAGGATATATTATGAAAAGGACCCGAACAAATCATGGCTGCATATTTGTGTTTTTCTTAAATTCTGTTTTTAAAGTGTTGACATGTAATCCCTTAAACCAGTAGAACTCAGGTTTGCTCAAAAGAGTGATCTTACTGAGTGTGTTAGTCTACATAATTCATAAATTTTTAGCATCTTAGATAATGAAATAATCTATATAATTTGTACAAAGATACAAATTTCTATCGTTTGTCGAGGAGAGTTATTTGGTTTGTCCTGGGGACGTTTCTTGAAACTTTTGTTAGGTCCTGGAAAAGACAACCAGCTCTCCAAGTGTTAGACAGAATCGAACGATAGGCACATCGACGATAGAAATATAAAAGCTGAATCACTAGGGTTGACTTGACGTCAGCTACATCTGCTAATGGGTCTGGTCTAAAGACATCTTTTTTTATAAAAAATGAAATGATTTTAATATTCACAATTAAAATGAGCATTTGTAACATTGAACTTCATTCTTGATCGTCCGCCATCGGCCAGCACAAAACTACTGTCGTTTATATATATATATATATATATATATATATATATATATATATATATATATATATATACTGTTGTTAATCGTGATGTCCTGTACTGATGATTCCCAAAATGATGAAACACTAGTGTCTGTAGGTATTTAATAATTGTTATAGTGAATAATTATGTCAGCCCCTTGTTACAGGAAAAGGGGTGTCTCCTTATCCTGTAAATAAGGCGAACATTAGATAAGTGGAAAATGAGATTAGCATACGCCGAGACTCGAACCTTGTAAGCAAGGTTGAGAATAGATTCAGAAATTGGAATGTTAGATATTGTTTGTATTGTAAAAAGAATTTAATTGTTCATTCTCGTATGAAAACAGAATTTTAAAAATAGGTTAGTTGAGAATTCTATGTTTGCAGAACTGTGTTTCGGAAACGTATGTTTAGCCACGTGAGTTGGTCACGGTTTAGAACCACACATCTGACGTCATAGCAAAAACGGAATATCTCAATATAGGGGCTAGTTTTAGTCAGATCAAGGCAGTCGGGCAGACAGGTTCGAACAGCCAGCAAAGGCAGTTGGAAAGAGTTGACATGATCAGGGGATGGTCCCTTTATAAGCGAAGGGAGAACATTTACCCATGTAGAAACGAATTTGAATTCCTGACGTCATCATCATTTCGACCGGTCAAATACAATAAAGAACACCATCGATTTGTGTTGTCTTCGTGTCGTCATCCAACAATTGAAGGTAATGTGTTAATCATCTTAATATAAACATTGCATAACCCTCTCCTCCATCATAAGTAATGATTAACACCCCTCTGATGTAAAAGAATATGTATCTCTCCTCCTCCCTATATGTGCTAAAAGAAATATAAGAACTGTGCATCTATCACCCTCTCTTCTCGCTAATATATATTATAAGAATTCACAGAACTGTAATAGGTATAAATTCTTCTCCCCCCCCTCATCATTTTTATATATATGTCCCCGCCGTCTCCCACTAATATGGACCCTATACAACACCGATAAATAAACTGGTTTCTCATCGTTGAGCACTTTCAGTTGAACTAAAGTCGGTCAATTTAACTTTATGCGCAGATCATCATATAATTATTAGATCACTCTGAGAGACGTTAAAAGGCATTACAAAAATAAAATGTTATAATTCAACAGCATTTCTCACGGTTAACGGTAGCCGAATGGATTAGGTTCTTGCTAATGAAGCCAGGGATGGCTTCTGTCGCCGGGTTCGAATCTATCGACTGGTTTTAATCGTGACACTCTGCACTTATGATTCCCGAAAGGATGAAACACTAGTGTCTGCAGGTATTTAAACACTATTATAGTAAATCATTATATATATATATATATATATATATATATATATATATATATATATATATATATATATATATATATATATATATAAAGTTATAAAGTCAGGATATTGTAGAATTGGATTTACAATATTTTATTCAAAACAAAGAATACGAAGTAAAGGCGAAAGGTTCCTTATTCCGTGGAGTTTCAGAGATAGGCTCTCCTCCTCAGAAGAAAAAATGTTAGCAAAAGGTGCATATAGATAAATATCTATTTTTGCAAGTTATCTCATATTTTAAAACAGTCGAGAAAAAAGTTTTTTTTTTAATTAAATAAAAGTTTATAGGAGAAATGAAAAAGAATACTCACCAGTATCCAAGTATTTTGTTTGCAAATAATAGAAAAATCTTATTATTAAAAATTAATTCAAATTTTCCAAAAACGAAAACATTATAATCCTGTAAAGAAGGCCAGCAAATGTTTTTAATTATAAGACGAGGAGTACAAATAAACTTGAAAGACCTTATCCTGCGGAGTTTCGAAAAATGCAATTCTCATCAGAGGAAAGGGGTTTGCAAAACCTGCAATAAATTTTGCAGGTAAACACATTAAAAGAAACTAAAAATATGAAATGAATCATATTTGCATAAAAAAGTCATTTTGCAGTTAGTGAAAATTCATAAGGATCTGTCATGACTATGAAAGCAGGAACATGAAAAAAAGTTAAAAGAAATATGGTAAAAATCCATTGAATAAAAGGTAAAATTAATAAACAATAGGATACTGAAGCTGATTAAACCAAGTTCTGTTTCTGTACATATATTACACAAATCAATCTTAAATTTTGTCTTGTTTTGTTCGAAAGCTCCGTTTAAATAGCTCTAATTATCTAATGTGCAATTAGCACATGGAATCACGCATTTCTTACTAAATGTCTGTATATTACTGTCACCCTCTCCGTTGTGTAATAAATTGCGAACAGACGGGCTTACCTGACAAACGCTCGAGGTGTGCACTCTGCAAAGCGGGCACGTCCAAAGAAAAATGGCAAGATGGCGGCGGCCGGTTAATATTGCCAAGTAATCACGCAAAATCTCGTGTTCTCTCGCACACACGAGAGTTCAGCTTGGCATAAAAATGGGTCACTGTGAGCAAGAAGGGAGAAGGAAAAACGTAGTCAAGACAAAGACGACGCTTCTGACGACTGAGAAGAAAAAAGAAGAAAAAGAGCAAGAAGTAGAAGAGGAAGAAGAGAACGATACATGAGAAGACGAGGTGTGTGCGGTTTTGAGTAAATCGAAACAGACAGAAAAAAAACTCTGATTACAAGCTATTCCGGCTTTGGTATGGAGAAATTTGTACATCAGATTAATTCCGGAATTCGATGGCTCCCCCACTGGTCCCTCGGTGGTCGAATGGCTGGAAAAGGCTGAGCACGTTTGCCGGTTGTGCAAGATTAAAGACCCAGCTATGGTTATCCCATTGAGACTCACTAAAGGGGCTTATGCCGTGTACCAGCAGCTAGGGGAGGATCCGACCATGGAGCAGATTACACAAGCGCTATAGGGGGCATTTGGTACAGACCCTTTTGTCGCCAGGAGGCAGTTTTCCGAACGCCGACTTGGGCCGGGGGAGACAGTGGATGTCTACATGGCCGACTTGAAAAAGCTTGCCACTCCCTTCGGCGGTGCAAGTGATCGCATATTGGCATGCGCCTTTTTGTCGGGACTTCCGGATGAGGCAAGTCGACTGCTGCGAGCATCGTCAAGACTCACTGAGATTGGATTGGAGGAGTTATTGGCGAGAGCACGAAACATCTTGAAAGACGATCGAGAACTAGTCTCCGCAGCTGTTGACACTCTGGACTCGCCAACGAAGGGTCTACGATGCTATACCTGTGGTGGCCCCAACCACTTTTCCAGAGACTGCAAAAGCGGTACAAGGCGCACCCCTAATTATGGAGCACGACAAGTAATACGGTGTCACCAATGCAATAAGCCAGGCCACATAGCGCGGAATTGTCCGGGAAACGAGCAAGGGGAGGACGCTGCAGCGCTAGCACCCTCCCCAACGCGGCATTGAACAAAGCGCTGCCTGCAGTAACAGTTCAAGTTGATGGATGTGAACGTTCAGCGCTGGTTGACACCGGCTGTACCCAAACCCTTCTTCGAAAGGAATATTGCGCCACATGGAAGAAACAAAGGATCCCTGTACTTACTGTCGGCCAAGGCTCATTGGTGTGTTGTGGGGTCAGCGTTGTTCATATCAGCATTGGCAATGGCTCTCCGGTTGCTGTGACGGTGTTAGTGGTCGATGGGGAGCTGCTCGGATATGACCTTCTCCTTGGAATGGACGCTATCACATAGCTAGGCGGAATTACTGTGAACGGCGCCGGTGATGTGAGCTTCTCTCGACCAAACAAACAAATGTGTGCAGCAATCACTCTCGATGAGCCCGACTTCTATGCAGAATACGATGAGGGCACAAACACTTGGACAGCGTCCTGGAAATGGGCAGGCGACCAGCCACCAGTGTCATTGCGGAATCGACTTACAGAGTATCCCCCTCCTGCGTGGCTTAGGGAGCAGTACGAGGCAGAACTTCAAGTGTGGCTGGATAATGGCTGGTTAGTTCCATACCCAGAGGATGAGCTCGGGCCCCCGCGGGGGCTAATTCCCCTGATGGCTGTCAGACAAGAGAACAAGCAGAAAGTTCGACCTGTTCTTGATTACCGGGAACTTAATGAATACGTTGACCCACACACTGCGGGGGCTGATGTCTGTGCTCATAAACTACGGGAGTGGCGGCGGCAGGGTGCGGAAGCAGCCATACTGGACTTGCGAAGAGCGTACTTGCAAATACGTGTTGAGAAATCGCTGTGGCCGTTCCAGACGGTGGTGATCAAAGGAACTCGCTATTGCTTGACCAGGCTAGGATTCGGCCTGAATGTAGCCCCTAACATCATGACAGCAATCATGCAGGCGATCCGACGTCAAGATGAAGCGGTGCAACATGCGACATCGTCGTATATAGACGACATTTTTGTCAATGAGAGCCTCCTGTCTGCCCAGGCGGTCAAAGAACACTTCGAGCACTTCGGATTGTCGTGCAAGGAGCCGGAGCGGCTACAGGACGGGGCGAAAGTGCTCGGACTGCAGGTGAGCGGAAGTGCAGATGGCCTTCAATGGGGAAGGAGTGGTGAAATCCCGGAAATCCCATCTACCATCACACGTCGGAGCACGTTTGCCATTTGCGGAAAATTGGTGGGTCACTTCCCTGTGTGTGGGTGGCTCCGAGTGGCTGTAGCGGCCATAAAGCGACGGGCAACTTCTATGTCAACTGGATGGGACGATGAGGTGCATGATCCTGCCCTGCGAAGCATGCTGGTGGAAGTTGTGGCCAGAGTGACCAATGATGACCCTGTACGGGGGAGCTGGTACGTCGATGGGAGTGAATTTACAGTTTGGGTAGACGCCAGCTCACTTGCCCTTGGCGTTGCTCTGGCGGTCGACGGAAGGATAATAGGAGATGCCTGCTGGCTTCGGCCGGAGAATGACGCCAAGCATATAAACCTAGCTGAACTCGATGCTACACTGAAAGGAGTCAATCTAGCGCTTCAGTGGCAGGCTAGAATCCTTCACATCATCACGGAGTCCACGTGTGTGCATTGGTGGATGACCAATGCCTTGAACGGAAAAGCACGTCTGACAACGAAGGCGTCGGCCGAAATGTTGATCCGGAGGCGGCTTGCTACCCTAACCGAAACCACTAAGGAATACGACTTGGTCATAGATGTGACACTGGTGCAGTCCTGTTTGAATCAGGCGGATCGTCTGACCAGAGTGCCACGCCGTTGGCTAGACCTGCCAAAAGAAGTGAACGAGTCAGCACCTGTAAATTGCGCTGCAGTGGGACATAGACTCAGCCCGGAGCATATTAATGATGTCCATTGCCAAAGCGGGCACCCCGGTGTAAACCGAACGCTTTACTTCGCCAGATTGGTTGACCCCTCTGTGTCTCGGAGGGCTGTGAAATCTGTTGTGGGAAGCTGCAACACCTGCCGATCGATCGACCCAGCATCTGTCCGGTGGAAGAAGGGAATACTCAGTGTGAAGCGTAATTGGGATAGGATTGCGATGGACATAACGCACTACAACGGGAGGCATTTTTTGACGCTAATCGACTGTGGACCATCTACGTTTTCATTGTGGCGGCCCCTTCGCCGGCAGGACGCGGCTGCCATTATCCATGAGTTGGAAGGTGTGTTCCTCGAGCGTGGCCCTCCTTCTGAGATACTCATCGACAATGGCCTCGCTTTTGTTAGTGAGCCGTTTAAACAGTTTGCAGATGGCTGGAGTGTCCATCTGCGTTTTCGGTGTGCCCATGTTCCCAGTGGAAACGGGATTATTGAGCGCAATCACAGAACTGTTAAGACAATCGCAGCGCGGAAGGGGTGTACGGTACCTGAAGCAGTCTATTGGTACAACGTCACCCCTAAGGACGATGTTTCACCCTCCACCGCGCCAGCCAACGCGCTACATACATACCGTGTCAGGGTGAGAGGTTTGGAGAGCAGCTCACTACCCGAACCGGAGCCACCACAAAAGAACATAAAAGAGGGAGATGTCGTCTGGGTTACAAAAAAAAACCCGAGGCCAGTGCACGACTCGCTACGGAACCGGTCATGTCACTGAAGTGATCAGCCCGCAGGCGGTGCGAGTTGATGGAGTACCTCGTCATATTAAAGACTTAAGATCAGTATTCCAAACGCAGCTGCCGCTTGACGAAGATAGTGAAATTGAATCCGTGACCAGCGACCCATCATTCTGGTTCATGACGGCTTCAACGCACAGTGACACTGGGAGTGGTAGCCTTCAAAGTACTGACCCTCCTGCTGATGATGAAGACCCGGACAGTGATACTGCGATGCTCAGCTTTAGGTTCGCCGACCTTCGTGTCACGGAAGACAGCGCAGACGATGATGAAGCCCCGAATCCCCCTCTCCGAAGAAGCACTCGAAGAAAAAGGCCACCGCCTCCCTGCTCTTTCTGTGATAATGAGATCAGGGGGGAGTGTGTAATAAATTGCGAACAGACGGGCTTACCTGACAAACGCTCGAGGTGTGCACTGCAAAGCGGGCACGTCCAAAGAAAAATGGCAAGATGGCGGCGGCCGGTTAATATTGCCAAGTAATCACGCAAAATCTCGTGTTCTCTCGCACACACGAGAGTTCAGCTTGGCATAAAAATGGGTCACTGTGATCAAGAAGGGAGAAGGAAAAACGTAGTCAAGACAAAGACGACGCTTCTGACGACTGAGAAGAAAAAAGAAAAAAAAAGAGCAAGAAGTAGAAGAGGAAGAAGAGAACGATACATGAGAAGACGAGGTGTATGCGGTTTTGAGTAAATCGAAACAGACAGAAAAAAAACTCTGATTACATTGACTCACCCTCCAATATTAGACGATATCTGCCACACTCGTTTCTCTTACCGTTGATTTCAAGTAGAAACTTATAATCAAAAGAAATCCTAAAATTATTGAAATACCCATCATAAACAAAATAACGTATTACTGTATTATTCTTTCTCCTCTTTACAACTAATTCTATACAGAAGAGACATTGCGAGTCGATCTCTGCTCTATCGTTGTTTTCATAAACTGGTGTTCGGCTGACCTTCAACACATGCCTTCCTGCAAAACATTCACAAAAAGCACTCGTTTAGTTAAAAGCATAATAAACAATTCCCTTAATCCATATCTGTGACTCAAACTAAACGAAAATTCCATGAACATAGTTTCTTTCATAGAACTGCCCGCGGGCTGCTTTCCAACTGATTACAATATGGTGGAGTTCAAATCCAATGCAAATACGTTTTGTTGAACCGCTTAAATAATCTAATGTACGGTATAATCACGTTAGCACACCAGTTCTGGTCATATCACCAAATTTAAGCAATGTTGAGCCTGGCTAGTACCAGGTGGACGACTAATTAGGAATTCGCTTACCTCAGCATTGTTTCCAGTCGTCCTGAGCCTCCTCTTGACACTGGTATTTTGTAATGTTGACTCAGGGGAGGTGTGGTCAGGACTTTCGCAACTCCTGCCATAAAAATTCCACGCACAGGCACCCTTACAATGGGTATCCATAGTCTGTTAAGGCTGAAGGAAGCCATCACCATTAAATAATCAAATTCTATCCAATTTCCACGACTACCGCGTTATCTCACAAAGTTTGTGATACTCGTTAACCGTTATTCTCGAGTGGCCTGCATCTCTTGATAAGCAGCGACTCTCTTATAAAAAATGATATTACTATTTAAACCATACATGGAATTTTTAAAAATGGCGATGGTGTGGGGAGGATAAAGTAAACGCAAAGAATCAACTTTCTATGATCGTATTTTAATATTTAATGGAGGTGGCAACTTCTATTTTTCTGATTCAAAGAATCTAACCCGATATCAACTGGTGACCTAATAGGTCACGTTTTTTTCTCTAGTATACATTTATAATTCCAGTAACGGATTTCTGATTAAGCCGTTTTTATCAGCGAGTAAAGAATGTAAAAAAGATCGATTGCGTGCACTCTTTCATTCTCAGAGCGGCCGATCAATACTGTGACGTCTTTGAGATTGTTTCAAGTTGTTATCAGATTTAGATTTTCGTTTTGCATTTGTTTTAATAACGTGTTATATTTGATGCATACAAGGAATGGAATTAAATGTTGCATTTTTATTGTGTTGTGCATGAACTGGCAAGTACAATGTCGAACGATAAAATTGTCGCCATAGAAAAGACGACATGATTCCATTTCCGATTGATGAAAACCGGTTTCGTTTTTTGTTGCAGACTATCTTCTAGTTGGCAAGTTATGTGCCACCCCCAAGAGCGATAGGAGCCTTCTATCATATCTGAAAGTGACACAATGTTCAACGAGCGAGATCGGAGATGGGTCGCTGTACAACTTATGCTCTCTACCGATCCAACAGGACCATGGTTTATATATATTTATTGATGATTAATACCTTCTTTTACAAAATTTCACAAAAATGGGAGGTATCTGAATTTTTAAGAATGGCTTCCACCCAACTTCTTTCTCCCTTTGCATATAATTAAATTTTTATTATACTAAATATAGTCTATATTTAGATGACTTATGTCTAACGGTTGTGTTCCAAAATTCATCTGTTACTCACGGATCAGGCTGACTGAAGATATTGGCTTCCTGGGACGAAATGCAACTAACATTGATGTTTTTTTTTTTTGTTTTTCCACTTCTTTTTGCAAAAGTTTATGTTCTGCAAAACCAAAACCAAAAGCAACAATCCACCTTCCTCCTTTTTCCTTTTTTTTCCATTTCTCCTTTCTCTTTCTATCCCCCTCCCACTTCCTGGCTGGTTTCCCGACTTAAAATGTAACAAACATTAATACTGTAACCCTTTTTTCATCTTCCATTGCAAAACTCATTCATGTTCTGCAGGGGAGGGAACAAAACCGTTAAAATTCACCATAAAACAAACAAACCAAACACTGCAAATTACCGATTGACGATACAAAAAGCTTGAAGAATTAAAACCTTCTACAAAATAACTGGATGCAATAGGAATAGTATTTCCCAAATAACTGGATTTGGCATTAAATAAACCGAAAAGGGTAGATATGCCGTAAAACAAAACAACGAAACCAAACCAAAATTCATAATGCGCGGTTAATTTTTTTTTTTTTTTTTTTACACAGTGATCACCACTTATCAAGGCCCGGAAGCCACTCAGGGATAAGGGTTATTGCAAGTACATCCGTTAGTGAGGAGATTTTATGAAGTGTTTAATTAGGGGGGCGGTTCATTAGGAATTTGTTAACATTAGACTTGAAGACATCCAAGTTGTAGTCCGGAGGGAAGCAGGCAGACGGAACATTGATTTAGAAATGAATCGTGTACATAAAACTATATATAAGCATATAAACATACCTAACCCTGTAAGCTTTTTATGCATTAAAGTATAAACAACATTGCTCGGGCATGCATGATTGGATTAATGGTCATAGTTGTATACTTTTATCAATGAGTATTCATTAAAATGTATTTTTTTAATACTTTTTGCGTTTCCGGTTTTCGAATTTAATTCATTCTTTTTCCATTTGTTTTTTGATAGCAAGCTATAGACTTATGAATAGAAAATGAAAGTTAACTTTTTCTCCTTTTCTTTATTATTGACTGACTTCCCTGTTTCTCTTCATCGCCGGTTCACGAGTGGCCGTTTCATCTAGCAGTTGTTGGTTTCCTTGTCTGCTTAATTTAAACGAATGAAATCTTAATGCAAGAAAGACAAAAGGAGACGTTCGTAGGTTTTTTAAATGTTATATTGGAGAGAATGGATTTAAGAAGAGATAGATGATATTATCTTCCAATTATTTACTTTTTAAAGTTAACTTTCTAACTTAAGAAATGGGTGACTTTGACGAACGGACATCATTAATATTCGCCTTGTTATTTGTATTACATCATTGGGTCGTGTCTCGTTCGTATGACTTCCAGGAGAAAACTGATTTAAAAAATCGTTGTCACTCGCTAGAAAACGTGGCCTCATGTCATTGTTCTACTCTTGTTTTTACTACGGAGTTTGATCTCTTCCCCCTTCTTTGTCACCCATCTTTCATTCAACCCTGAAAATGGTTCTGCTTTACAAATTGTGGTTACCATTACAAGCACTAAGAGTGACCACTGCTAAGATTTACACGAGCTAACTTACTAGCATAGGGACCATACTATCTAAAGATATGCGAATACAATTTTTTAATAACATACGTTTTTAAATGTATCTTTGGTGCTTGTTTACGTGTAGACATTTAGCCGTGGCTCTCTTCTGATCAGCAGTTTATATCTTTTTGTAAAAAGTAGAGATTTCTTCCGTCTATTAGAAACAAGTGTTTCCTTCATTAATTACAAGAAACCTTCTCTACCACCAATAGCAGTGGCCAAGAACACGTTACTCGAAAGTACTTCCTTAAAACTTCTCGGCCTAAGATTTACAGGGAACATGAATTGGAATAGATACATTGATAGCATTACCAAGTTGAAGAAGGTGGGCTATCTTTACCGTGCTAAAAAGCTACTTACGTCTGAAAGTATCATGTACCTCTATAAGGCCACCATTTACCCATGTATGGAGTACTGTTATCACATCTGGGCTGGTGCATCTGCTACTTATCTCTCACTCCTGGACAGGCTTCAAAAGAGAGTCGCCAACCTGATAGGTCCTGAACTGTCATCTAGGCTTCAGCCTCTGTCCCATCGATGAAATGTTGCATCCCTCGGCCTGTTCTACAAGTACTTTAATGGTGAATGCTCTGACGAACTGCAAGCACTTGTACCCCCTCGACGTGAATACCCCCGACAAGCAGCAAAATCCCACCCCTTCACAGTAGATATCCTTAGTTGTAAGAAAGCCTTCTACTCCAATAGTTTCTTCCCCAGAACTGGTAGACTTTGGAACTCCCTTCCGGGATTCTGCTTTCCCAACTGTACTGACATGCAGAAGTTCAAGTGTAGTGTGAACAGACATCTTGGTACTCATTTCCCTTCATAATATCTCTACAACTTATATCCTCGATAGTAGCCCCCTACTTCAAAGTGGCACTGTGCCTTGTTTGGGGTGAAAATTGAATAATAATAATAATAATAATAATAATAATAATAATAATAATAATAATAATAATAATAATATTAATAATAATAATAATAAATTATTCACATTAGTAACATTTTTATTTACACAGGAGTCACCAATTATCAAAGCACAAAGGTTACTCAATGGTAAAGGTTTATTAGTGTAGGTGGGCCACCATTACAACTGTAGCAATCGTTTGTGGTGGAAATTTGGTATAATTTGATTATTTAAGGAAACAGCTCAACAAGAAGTTGATTACATTGAACTTGAAGACATCTATGTTGTATTCAGCCGGAAAGCAAGCCAGCGGATCAGATTTTCACAGGCGGACAGTTCTAGAAAAGAAACTTTGTTCGTGGCTTTTCTGTTTTGATTTGGGCATAGAAAGAAAATAAGAGAAATTAATGACAGTGGTTGCAGCTCGACGACTGTTTTTTTGCGTGAAGGTTTGACAAAGCACTATAGAATTGAAGTTCTGCCGAGTACTGCCCATGAAAATAACTGTGAGAAAGGGGTTGCAAGAAAGAGTAAAAGACATCACCTACTAGCTTTCGGAGCAAGTTTTGAACTATGTCAAGGCAGGATAGATATTTTTTAAATGTATTAAATACACTGTGACATGTGTCTCATTGCGAAATATCAGAGATCTTAACTACTTTTATAAATGGAAAAAATGCATTAATGCTAAATAATCAATTTCATACAAATAATTCTGATTGTTATGACCAGAAATCGAAACTGAAACCTTAAGGTATTTAATCTTGCTATACTGTTGGGGTGGCGCCCCTACAGATTCAGAGGAGGGACTATTCCTGATGTCATTTCCGGTAAGCAGGTTCTACTTTCCAGTCGGTGTGGGCCCAAGACGCTGAGGCAGTGAGTCGTATCATTACTTGCCTTTCAGTTTATCGGACTTTCTATTCAACTACCGTTGTTGTCTTAATTTCTGAAAATGTATTATTCATTTTACTGTTTTCAAGTTTTCCCGTTATTTTGTTTTTCAACATTTACACCACAACATCTACCAATTCAACTATTTGGATTTTCTTATAAATCGAGTCTAAAACGTAATCATAGCGTCCGCGTGATATTATAAACGTATGATTTACGTAATATTCCAAAACATAACTACACTATAAAGGATAAAACAATAATAATAATTGAATGCGTAAACATTATCAATGGTTTAATAGTTTAAAATAATGCATTTACCTTTAACTACGATTTGACGTTAAAACAATTTAATATATACTAGTTTTGTAAATAAGATTATGACTAACTTTTTTTTTGTCTAGAAAGCATGTCTCCGAATTATTTGGTCTACCGTTCTGATAAAGCGTTTTGATCTATGTAACATCCGACCTTCTTCAGGTGTGTCTTGTCGAACTCTCGAGCTCGGAAATCCTTCTGTCGTATGTAGAGAATAGGAACGACCATTAAGACGGGACACACAAAAGAGTGACACCGTCGTCTGATTAGTAGTATATATAGAGCACGCACGCACGCACCGGAGGAAGAACGACGACTACGACGATAGTCGACTCTGAAACCTTACATCGTACTCGTAAATATGCACGGAACTTCGAACAAAATACTTTATTTAATTCACGGATGAGATGGGGGTAGTATGCCGTCCTAGTCAGCCAAAACTGGGTAAAAGCTTTAACTAATTTATATTTGTGTTGAACTTTCAACCTCCAGAAGACAGTAACTTATAAATGACTTTTAAAAGAGCCTTACCAACTACAATTTGTGGATATTAAGGCGCTTTAAATCTATTTTTTGTGTTTAGATGTACATTCGTACTACTTATCACTATACATAACTATTTATTACTATATATATATATATATATATATATATATATATATAATTTTTGATTAACAGTTTCCATATTGTGGTAAATTCTATACTAGGACTTCATAAGACGTAACTTTTGGATCACCTTCTGTGCGAGGCCATAGTGCTATTTATACCAGCGAACATCTCATCTCCTTTTCTGTCTGTTTCAGATTATCAGTTATTCAGTCCTGGCGTTTCAATGAGTTCATTTAATTTCATTCGATGTAGCGTCATTTTTATTACGCAAGACCATTGCGGTCGATGTGATCGATGTGATGTGGAAAATACGTTTAGAATATCCGTCGACTTCAGAGTCCCGGGAATTTCATAATTAATATATTTCTTTTTTTTTTTTTTTTTGTCACTGTTGTAATATTTCGTAATATAATATATAAATTCACACATATAATATTAATACTGATAGTTCCATATCGGAGAATCGCTGAATTAAAATGAGCAAGACGGAGTCTCGTTAAATAAAGATTTATGACTTTTGGCAATTTCTGAAATGAAATTTATTGACAGATCTTGGTGTTTTGCGATTAGCATTTGTTATAAAATACACCGTATTGATGACTTCTATAATATCGGTTTCTTCTTGGGCGATGCTTTCGGCTGCATTCAACGCAAAAAGAATAAATTCGAAATCATTTGCGAATATTAAAATGTTACCATCTTCTGTTTTCATGCATTTCCGAATTTACTAAACAACTCTGCCGGCAGCGAGGCGTGCGAATTTAACAAAACATGATGAATCAAGAGCGGATTTTTCATGAAGTTGCGTCTAATTTAATTTAAGCGTTAATCGATGGACTGATAATCTTTATTTTTATGGCAGACGCCCGACAAATGAGCTTTTATCTATGGTCCTCACCCTAGTAAAATACCCCCAACAAACACTCGTTCAGCTACAGCAACTATTAACGATTCCCCTTGCCCTTAATGTGTACCTAAAACTAAATGAAAAATCTATAAGCAAAGTTTCTATCTAAGAACTACTTGTCTGTGGAAGACAATATCACGGGGCTTCTTCCAAACTGACTATAACATAGTCGTTTTCAAGTCATATGCAAATAAGTTCTTATTTAGCCGCCCTCTTAAAAAATCAGATTCTATCCAAGTGACACCATTACCGATTATCATATTTTCTCAGTGGCCACCTGCACTCAACGTTGCTGAACTTTGTGATCTGACGAGAACCGGTGTGTCAATATGATTATCCTGTACCTATATTGCAATATATATATATATATATATATATATATATATATATATATATATCGTTGAACCTCAAAATACGACATTATTTTTGCACCAACTTAATATATATATATATATATATATATTTTAGGTTGGTGCAAAAATAATGTCGTTTTTTGAGGTTCAACGATATATATATATATATATATATATATATATATATATATATATATATATATATATATATATACTTCAGAATAAAAATCCTTTGATTTGAAATTTAACCATTTCACATCATAATTTTTTTAATTTATTGAATGACTAAAATTATATATATATATATATATATATATATATATATATATATATGTACGTATGTATATGCATAAACGTGTGTGTTTGTATGTATTTGAAAATATTAACATTAGAAAACTAAAGATGTGTGCACACGTGTGCTAATTTTATGTAGCAGTACACGTAGTATATGTATTGGTACATACAAATTTTAAATCTTATTCTAATCGTAGCTGGAAAAATTCCAGAGGCACAAATCAATTTCTGCAGCTGTCAGTGACTTAAAAAGAAATGGCTTAGAGGAAATCGTTGATGGATCTGCTAAATTTCGGTTTCACACGTGCGAAAGCATCGAATCCGTCGCAGTGGAGATCAGAAAAATACAGAGTTTCTGCAAATTAGAGCGCTAGCTTTTGATAACGGTCGCCTGCCGACGAATCATTGCCAGATTAGAGATTTGCTTTTTGCGGATACTTTAGAGATTTTGTTGGCAAGATGTGGTACGTCTCAGAGGCTTTTTCATTTCCGACTTTTGCTCAGTAAGTATTCTCCGACCGAACCTAATGTCATAAAACCAACTCAGCATTTCTCATTTACACATTTTACACTTATACGGTAAGTACAAGGACAATGTTTATTATTTAAAGAATATTTACCATTTATACAAACTGGCATGGCTACCCGACGTTGTCCATGTGACTGAACAATAAAATAGGAGAGTTTAAATGTATGTAACCTTTTTCTTTTTTCCCCTTTCTTTTTCTCTATTCTGTAGTAATCTTTCCCTTGTTCCGCTTCTATCTCTCTCATTGTCTCCGCTATCATATGTACTTTCCTTGGTCACTTTATCAAATAGAAAACACCGTTGACGCAATTTCTTCTTTTTCTTCGTTTCTTTCTGGTTGCTGTAAATATGGGAGGAAGTTAAAAATAATAAATAAATCATTTCTCTCCGAACCATTTATATCAACGAACTTTCTAAGTTAACAGGTATAACTTTTATCCGTTTTTGGGTTTGAATCGTGACTGAACATTTACTTTTTATACGGTTGATTTCATCGGAATGAAACTTATACGCATGCCTATCATATATATATATATATATATATATATATATATATATATATATATATATATATATATATATGTATATATATATATATAAATATCAGAATGTGAAAGATTATATAATTATTGAATATGACATATATATATGTGTGTGTGTGTACGTGCGTGCGCACGCGTGCATGTGTGTGTGTGTGTGTGTGCGTATAAACCTCCGAAACAATAGTTTATGGTAAATAACTGATGACACGTGAGAACTTTTATGATTTCGAGGAAACAATTTGATTCGGAATTACTTACTGACAACATAATTTTCCAACGAAAAACTAAAAATTTAATTTAAAAAAATTATATAGTTTAGGTTAAAAAGATTTCAAGACTATATATATATATATATATATATATATATATATATATATATATATATATATAAGGCATTTTGTCTGTTTGTGTTCGTTTCCTATGGACTCCGAAATGGCTAGGCTGTATTTTTCTTAATTTCACATCAATGTACTTGAGAGTATTATTAGATAGATTTTGTATTGTAATACTTCCATACGTATCGAAAATCGATAATCGAAAAAATATTATTAAAGAACGAAAATCCGATTTTCACCAAAATTAACACTATTAATACTATTTTACTTCGCAGTTGCATTCGAGAGGTTTTATTACCACACAAGAAGGAAGGTCCGGTGCATAAAATCAACCCAGGGTTCTTTGATAATACATGGTTGCAGCGTTCGAAATGAATGTTTTAAGAGCTCAATTTAACCATAATACTTGACTTTTGCATTTTAAACTTTAGTTTCAACTATTATATTAAAATAATTTTATAAAATCAACAATAGGTTTTCTACAGTGCAATGCAGACAACAATGCATCATGAACTAAAGAGCAAAGAGGCATGTGGAGCTTACTTCGGGTATACCGCGATGGGTTCCTGACTAGAGCAGGCAATCTATCGGGTGATTGAAACATTTCACCGATTTCAATGACAATAAAATATGGGAGGGTGGAATATTTATGCTTATGCGCCTGAAGAATCCTAGAGTGGGTGAAACGCGGAATATTCAGCGTAGATTAATCGCCATATATATTTTATCAATTACTAACTAGCTCTACATACGTATTGAGCACTTTCGAAGTAAATACTTAAAGTTTACGCATAAATTTATACTTTCGTATATTAATTTTATGTGAGTAAATGAAGTAGTTACATAGATATGTATATATATATATATATATATATATATATATATATATATATATATATATATATATATATATATAGGGTGACGCAATATTACCTGTATTTCAATCCACTCTATGCGCCTGAAGAATCCTTGAGTGAAACACGGAATATTCAGTGCAGTTTAATTGCCATATATATATATTTTATCAATTACTATATATATGTGTGTGTGTGTGTGTGTGTGTGTGTGTGTGTGTGTGTGTGTGTGTGTGTGTGTGTGTGTGTGTTTAAATAATACTGGGTTCAAGGCCATTATTATTAATCGTTGAGGCATGTTTCCTTTACATTTTTTTTAGTTTTAACTTATATTACTAAAAAGGAAATAAGAGTCGAAACAGAAAAAATTAAATTTGCTTCACCTTGCATTGATGTTTACTATGGAGGGTGAGTTTAATGGTTCATTACCGTTCTTCTATGTTCTCATCAAAATGTTAGGCCGGAATTTTTTCACTAGCCCATACAAGAGACCTATTTTACTTTTCAGAAGAATAAATCTAATCAAAACTTTTGTACAGAAAGCTTTGTTGATTTGCTCTAGTACCAAACGAGATGCTGAACTTCAGTGCATAACTGAAATCTTTTTATTCAATGGTTATACTTTATACACATATTTAAAAATCGATAAAGGATAAAATCCTTTCCTTCAATAGTTGACCATTTTGGGCACTCAACAGTATCCGGTATCTATGAAGCTCCCTTGAATTGATGTTAACACTTAGGCGTTTACTCTAACCGTTTCAAAGTGTTTCTTTTTAACTAAAGTACGAACGGTGTTTGGAACGAAAAGCGCTTCTCTTTCCTTTTGGAAAGAAAGGCTATTCCCTTCACCCAATACAATATGGTAGTTTATTGCTAAAATGACCAGTGCGAGGCTGACTACGTGAAGCATATCATTCAACTTTTAGATGGTTAGAATTTCCCAACATATCACCCCTTTGATATATAGGCACAAAAAATGGACAACATTCGGGCGTTTCTAAGCTCACAAGTCGGTCACTGATGAGCATTTATTGCATCATTTAGTCTGCACTACAAGGTACACGGACAAAGCTTTCTCGATTTAGAACAGAGCATGTTCGAAGACACGTTTAAAAATTCCTTACGCAATTACTATTAGTTTGCGTCAATCGTCCCTATGCAAACAAAGGGAGTACACTCATAATTTATGAGTGTACGCTGAAATGTGTATTCCTAATTTTTCTCTTTCTCCTCTACCTCATATTATTTTTTTGTTTGCGCTCGATAATTATTTATCGTCTATTCACCATGTTTTTAATCGACTTTGCCTGTCGTTGCCGACAACAACTGTGTAAAGTGCCAGTCGAAAGATCACTCCGTAAGGTTTTTGATTTATTTTATTTATTTATTTATCTGCTTCCCTTCTTCTTACTTGCTTTTAATATGTTTAAAATGTCGATTTTAAGTAAAACATAATAAATAATTTCGAAGTGTTTATTAATTTCCATTCTTTGTATCTCTTTCTTCTTCTTTAGTTTATATACGCCAGAATTAGAAAAATAAAAAAGTACCTAAACGTATAATAATAATAATGGCATTCCTCTCAGTATTATTCAATTCTTTATTAAAATTCTGTACTCACAGAAATCTATACACACACACACACACACACACACACACACACATATATATATATATATATATATATATATATATATATATATATATAATGAAATAAGGTTGGCTCTCGCTACCGTGCTAGAAAACTACTAACACCCGAAAGTATCCTGTACCTCTATAAGGCCACCATTCGCCCATGTATGGAGTATTGCTGTCACATTTGGGCTGGTGCATCTGCTACTAGTCTCTCGCTCCTGGACAGCAAATCTGATGGGCCCTGAACTGGCATCTAAGCTTCAGCCTCTGTCCCATTGACGTAATGTTGCGTCCCTCTGCCTGTTCTACAAATATTTTAATGGTGAATGCTCTGGCGAAGTGCAGACACTTGTGCCCCCACGACGTAGACACGTTCGACAAACGCGACAGGCAGCTAAATCCCAACCCCACACAGTAGAGATCCCAAGATGTAAAAGATCTTTCTACTCCAGTAGTTTCTTCCCCAGAACCGCTAAACTCTGGATTCCCATTCCAGGCCACTGCTTCCCTAACTGTACTAACATGCAGAAGTTCAAGTGTAACGTGAACCGACATATTGCTGCCCAAATCCCAACATTGTACCCCAGTAGCTGCTGCCCCTGATAATAGCCCCCTACACTAAAGTGGCAATGTGCCTTGTTTGGGGTGAAAATGTAATAAAAAATAAAATTTTAAAAAAATAATAATAATAAGTATTACAGCTAAATTTACCAAAATAATCCAAGATGGCAAAACCGAAGTATATTATAAATATTGAAGAGTTAATATTTATAAAGTAATCTCAACCAGATGTAAAAGTTCGATAAAACCAAATAGGAAATAGAGCTTATAATAAGAACAAGTAGTTAATAAAACATGTTAAAAAGCACTTTGAAAAAGAGGCTGATTATGTGAAATGTATAGATAGAGAAAGGGCAAAGGAACTGGCTAGGAAGAAAATGCATGTAAGGTTCTTCCAGAATATGACAGAAGTGGCTTATGAAAATCATGGAAATGGCTTAGAGCTGGGTATCTGGCTAAGAGTACTGAAGCCTTGGTTTGTGCAGCACAAGAGTAGGCATTAGGAACATGATTGTTCAAAAAAGTGGTTCAAGGAGAGGAAGTTGCTGCAGAATGCCGGATTTGTGGTAATAACTCAATTGAGTCAATTGCGCACCTTGCAGCAGGGTGTAGTGCACTGGCCCAGAGAGAGTACCGCAAAAGATACGATCGCAGATTTTCGACTTTTCAGTACCCTGGGAGAGGAATGTGAGAGAAAAGGAGAATGAGAAGTGGAGCAATTATGCTCCATTGGTCTTGGAGATAAGGCACGGAGTTTAAACACAAATAATCCCGGCCGTAGTTGGTACAATAGGAGTAGTATCAGGTCGTCTGGAAGGACAATTAAAAAAATTGAAATCCCCGATGTTTTAGGCGACCTTCCGACCTCTGCTATTGTAGGTACCACCAACATCCTTAGGAAAACCCTTGATCTTTGGAGTTCCTGGTTTGAAGCCGGGATTGAGGGAAATCCTCTGGAAATGAATCCCATCCCTTTCCAGAGAGACGTTGATAAACAAAATCAGAATTATTATTATTATTATTATTATTATTATTATTATTATTATTATTATCAATAATAATGATACTTAAAAAGTGAACATGAATATTAATCCGACTGAATAATATTTTTCATGTTTAAGCGATACATTCGGTCGGATTACTCTTGTCTGGATCTTTATAAGCTTCTTTTAAATTAAAAAAAATGTCCAATCAAAAGTTTTTCAACCAGTTTGATTGGGTTATTTGACCTTGAATAAATCAATCAAGAAACATCGATTGGCATCTTCTAATATTGATCACAATCAGTTTAGTATTTATTTGCTTATTAGGTATTTCAAAAGAAACGTCGTTCGATTTATGTGGATGGTGAAGTAGCTGAAGCAAATTACTTTTACAGTTAATGAGGACATTTAAAAACAAAATTTCATTGAATAACGGACGAGCATATTTCTAAATGAATAAATAAATAGATATCACTATTTATATAAAGTTAGATATTTGTATATATTTTTTATTTTTCTGTGCAAGATTTACTTCATGAATAATCGATCGTTATTAATTTCGAGATAGAACTCCCGTATAATATATATATACACACACACACACATATATATATACAGGAGTTCTATCTCGAAATTAATAACGATCGATTATTCATGAAGTAAATCTATATATATATATATATATATATATATATATATATATATATATATATATATATATAATTATAATCATCAATCCTACACTTTTGCTTTTAATAATGACATCGAATTTCTTTATAGAAAGATCTGTTTCATTCTGTCTGGAAAATTTCCGGTCACAGTAATACGAGCTTTCACGGTCCCCCCCCCCCCCGCTTAAAATCACTTTTTCTTTTTAAGCCGAGGATAAAGGTTCTAATTTTGGATTTCCTTCTTCTTACTATTAGATCCAATTTGACTCGGGACAGACTTCTCTTTAGACTACTGCACTGCCCGGACAAAAAAACATTTTGCATTATTTCAGCTGTTTTGTAAAATTTCCAATCGGATTTTTTGAAAACTTTCCAATCAGATTATATGCATCGTCACACTGGATTTATCTTGGAATACACTCTATCTAAGTAACTATTTTGCATTTTTGATAAACTCTAGAGGAGTTTCATTCAAGCTGAAATATTATGCGCGGTTTGTTTTTATATTAGTTTTTTACATATCCAATAGTTTTTCATTTTTTTATTTGGCAATTTATAACTACAATATATATATATATATATATATATATATATATATATATATATATAATACGCATCAAGTGCACTTTAAAGCCAAATCACAACGTAATATAAGGAAAATAAACAAATATTTTACTTGTTTGAAATTTATCACAGATATATTTTATTTTACTCGAATTAAAACAACGTTTCTATATGAACTCTCATTCTTTACGTTATTCTCGCGTTGCCTACGCACAGTTCAAGCATTTCAAAATGCAACCGCTAGATACAACGCGCAGCTCTTTACAAACAGAATTCTTTCTCCAACTTTACAGCATGGCAAGGAAGAAGAAAAGGAAAAAAAACAAACAAAACAACACACTAAAGATGGAGTATACCTCTGAAATATATTTGTGATGAATTTCAAACAAGTAAAATATTTGTTTATTTTCTTATTCGTTGTGATTTGGCTTTCAAGCGCACTTGATGCGTATTTTATTTTATTCAACTTAAAGCGTATTTTACGACCTGGCTACGCCGGGTGTCCATGCAAACTTAGATAAATATTTGGACCAAGTAAAGAATAGATACCCTGTAGCAGACGACGCCGCCTGGCGGTGACTAGCGCACAATTCAACTAACACCGGTGATTCGACCTTGACATTGGCACAAGCACACGGCGTCAGTTGTTTGTAAACACGTTAAATAGCAAACATGCTCGAATATTCGCCAGCAATTTTTTAAAAAATATATTTACAAAACTTTTGAAGATTTAAAAGAAAAAATATATATTTATAAAACATTTTTTTAAGTAAGTAACAAAACGAACGTATTTAAATAAAAGATTTTTTGTACCGTATTTGGGGGGGTTCTGTGTGCGTTTTTAAGACAATTCAATATTTATTTAATTATTCTTTAAAACATTAACTTCAGCGACAATTAATATATTTTTAAAATAATATTTTTAAATATTAAATTTTGACGAATATTCGCGAGCAAGATTTATTTTAAATAAAAGATATTTAAATAAATGGGTATCTTTCTGAGTGGGCTTTTAATATTAACTTTTTAATAAACCTTAGAATAATAATTATAATGTTTCGCGGTTTTTTGTGCTAAAGATTGATTTTTATGTAAAGTGTTTTATAATTCTTTTTTTTCTGTGTGTGTTTTAATACAATTCAATATTTATTTAATTATTCTTTAAAGTATTAACTTTACCGACAATTAATATATTTTTAAAATAATATTTTTAAATATTGAATTTTGATTTAATCTCATGATATCATCACGTGATCAATTTATTAAATGACAAAAAAATCCAAAAGTCGAAGAAGCCAAGATTTTATGAGGTATTAAAAGAAATTAATATTTGGACCATTTTGTTTTAAATACTGTAACAAATAGATAAAGCCATTTTCAAATATGCTGTGTGTCCGTTGATTTCTAGAGACCATCTATCCATAATTGAATGGATGAAACAGCATTTCCTACTTGCAAATGAAATGAATTGTGAATTCTGTAATGTCCGTATGAATTGGACGAAACATTCAATGACATTGGATAAATATGTTTGGAAATGCCAAAATAAAATGTGTCAAAAATATAAAAACAGAACATCTATAATATACAAGTCATTTTTTTAATCTAAGTTATCCTTACAGACATGGATATTAGCAACATATCTATGGAGTCAAAGAATAAGCCAAAAAAAATACCATGATGCAACTGAATATTTCGAAACCGACGGCCAATGACATATATGCTGCATTTCGAGAAATATGTGTGAAATATTTTATCGATAATCTCATAAGACTTGATGGGCCTGGAACAATCCTCCAGATAGATGAATCATGTTTTCCCCACAAACCAAAGCATCATCGTGGAAGAGCTACTCACAAGCCATTATGGGTGTTTGGTTTGGTTGATACAAGCAATAAGCCTGCAGTAGGATACATGGAGATAGTCGAAAAAAGGAATAAAGAAACCTTATTACCCATAATAAAAAACATTGTGTTACCAGGAACGACCATTCATAGCGATGAATGGAAAGCATATAATACGATAGAGACTGATTTGGGATTTCCCCATTACACTGTAAACCATTCACAACATTTTGTGAACCCAAACAACCAAGTCCATACACAGACAATAGAAAACTATTGGAATCGCCATAAACGATTTATTAAATCAATGCTCGGCTGTAGAATATCTCACTTAGATTCCTATCTGAAGTAATTTCTGTGGCATGAAAGAAATTCAGAAATTACATTTTTCAAATTGTGTGATACCATTTCTGTATAACATCCATTTATTTAAATGTATTTTGTTTAAATGTTGTGTTTCGTTACATTAAAAACTTGTATTTAATTTGCTTTTGTGGATAAGTAAGCAAATAGGAAGTTTTTTTTTAAATAAAAATAAAAATTATAAAAAGATTTCTATCTTGTGATAGTACATTTCATCTTTATAAAAATAAAAGTTATAAAAAGATATGTGAATAAAATAATATATTTTTTAAATATCGATTGTTTATACTTGTGATTTTACTATGCATAAAAGTTGCCTCGGCCTAGAAGGATTTCCCCTTCACTGACCACCGACATACACCACACTTTAAATAAATATTGAATTGTATTAAAAACGAACACAGAAAAAAATGACCAAAACAACAAAAAAAGAAAAATAATAAAGTGTTAAAGAATGAACCTTTTTTTTTATAAGTTTTATTCAAACAGTCTTTATTTGAACTTAATGGACTGTTTTCTTTTTTTTATTTATTAACTGTTTTATTTTTTTTTATCAAACAAAAATAGAACTTTTATGATGAAATACATATTATGGACTGTTTTTCAAACATCGAAATTTTAAAATTAAAGTTTTATTTATTTAAGGTGTTTTTTCTTTTCGGGATTTTTTTTTCACCATTTATCACTTTGAAATTTTATTCAACAATGAAATGATAAAAAAAACTTTTCGTTAAATATATTTTTTAAAAATTATCATAAAATATCTATAAAGTCTATTTTTTATGTCTGTTAAAGTTTATTGAAAGTTCAAATTAAGTTTATAATTTAATTGAAAAAAACACATCGTCTTTCTTTTTTAAATAAAACTAACTTTAATTTAAAATTTCGATGTTTGAAAAACAGTTCATAATATATATGTCATTATAACAGTTCTATTTTTGTTCGATAAAAAGAATAAAACAGTTATTAAAAAGTTCTGTAAATATATTAAAAACGTACTCAGAAAGACACCCATTTATTTAAATATTTTTATTTTTTAAAAATCTTGCTCGCGGATATTCGTCAAAATTTAATATTTAAAAATATTATTTTAAAAATATATTAATTGTCGCTGAAGTTAATGTTTTAAAGAATAATTAAATAAATATTGATTTTTTTTAAAAACGCACACAGAACCCCCCCCCAAAAAAAAAAAAAACACGGTACATAAAAATCTTTTATTTAAATACGTTCGTTTTGTTACTTACTTACAAAATATGTTTTATAAATATATATTTTTTCTTTTAAATCTTCAAAAGTTTTGTAAATATATTAAAAAAGAAATTGCTGGCGAATATTCGAGCATGTTTGCTATTTGACGTTTTTACAAACAACCGACGCCATGTGCTTGTGCCAATGTCAAGGTCGAATCACCGGTGTTAGTTGAATTGTGCGCTAGTCACCGCCATGCGGCGTCGTCTGCTACAGGGTATCTATTCTTTACTTGGTCCAAATATTTTGGAGTTTTAAGAAAATAGTTTCAATAATATCAAAGCATCTTCATTTACGCTGAGTATTTACAAAATGCCAACATTAATATATCACATACGAATAAGACCCCTGTGGAATTTCCAAAAGTCCCGCTAGTTCATGATATGATTATGATAATAGGATGTATTTTCGATACACTACCTGCGTTCTCCCATATAGTTTAGTAATTATGATGTTGCCTTTCGCGTAGGCGGCCCGGATTCGATTCCCTGTGTGGGAGCTTACTAATTTTCGTTTGTATGACCAGTGACATAAAATACAAAGGTATTTTACTTAATCTTCAAAGCATTTTTAATTAAATTTTGAGCGGTTGTCTTATGTTCAAAAATTACTAAGAAAAACAAACTTTTGTGCGAAATAATGCTCAGTCATGGTATGATTATGATAATAGATGTACTTTCAATACGATATCGGCGTTATCCCATATGGTCTAGTGGTTAGGATTCTTGGCTTCGATTCGATTCCCGCTGTAGGAACATACTATTTTTCGTTTGTATGATCGGTAAAAAAAATTACAAATGTGTTATATTAAATCTTCAAAGCTTATTTTTTGTAATTTTGAGCGGTTGTCTTGTGTTCAAAAATTACTAAGAAAAACGAACTTTCGTGTGAAATGATGCCTGTTTTCTATATATTAATACGAAAGCGTGTGTAATATTTTCTGTATAACGCTTACATCCGAGTCGTTTGGTTATTATGTACTTCCATTTCTTGTAATAAATCATTTTACCAAGAATTCTTCATAAGTTTTTGTTTCGGTTTCAATTTTACGTACTGTCACCTTAGTAATCTATTTTTATTATTATTATTAATAATTCTATCAAGAATTCTTCGGAAGTTTTGGATTAGGCTTCTATTATAGCTGAAGAAACTAAAGTTATATATATATATATATATATATATATATATATATATATATATATATATATATATATATATATATATATGTATATACACGGTTGATTTCATCGGAAAGAAACTTATACGCATGCCTATAATATATATATATATATATATATATATATATATATATATATATATATATATATATATATATATAAGAATAAAAAAGCATTGGAAATGCAAAAGGATATAGGGATGGTATGCCAAAAAGTATACAAACAAGATAGCTATGAATGGCTAGGCACATGGAAATAGAATTGCATCCAAAGTATAGCCCTATAGCTTTTCTCCAATCTTCATTCCGTGCCATCATTACGGTTGTAAAAAGCTATAGGGCTATACTTTGGATGCAATTCTATTTCCATGTGCCTAGCCATTCATAGCTATCTTGTTTGTATACTTTTTGGCATACCATCCCTATATCCTTTTGCATTTCCAATGCTTTTTTATTCTTGTTAATTAGTATTTTTACTTACAGTCTTATTTTTAAACTTACATTCATGATAGTATTGTCTTTTTTAGGAGGCGGCTCATTGCCGCCTCCATTAGTAGCAGGTCGCTTCCTGCTTGGTTTTAGGTCTTTTTATAATAGTTTATGCATGAGGCAGCTTTTTTCCCCTTGGGATCCCTGTTATACCCTGCTTTTGAGTCAGCACGTGAGGCAGCCTTCTTTTTTTCTGGTTCTTTGTTATAAAGAGCACGTGAGGCAGCTTTTTTCCCTCGGAATCCCTGTTATACCGTGCTTTTGAGTCAGCACGTGAGGCAGCCTTCTTTTTTTCTGGTTCTTTGTTATAAAGAGCACGTGAGGCAGCTTTTTCCCCTCGGAATCCCTGTTATACTGTGCTTTTGAGTCAGCACGTGAGGCAGCCATCTTTTTTTCTGGTTCTTTGTTATAAAGAGCACGTGAGGCAGCCTTTTTTTCTGGTTCTTTGTTATAAAGAGCACGTGAGGCAGCTTTTTTCTCCTCAGAATCCCTGTTATACCGTGCTTTTGAGTCAGCACGTGAGGCAGCCTTCTTTTTTTCTGGTTCTTTGTTATAAAGAGCACGTGAGACAGTTTTTTTCTCCTCGGGATCCCTGTTATACCGTGCTTTTGAGTCAGCACGTGAGGCAGCCTTCTTTGCCTCAGGATTTGCATGATACTTAATTTTTATTATTTCAGCATTTTTCTGATAGTATTCTTTGACTTTGTTTTTTTCATAGTCTATATTTCTCTGAGCTTTTTTACTACGTGCTGACTTTGGCATTTTTTATTAAATGTAAACATATAACACTTATGTGTATCTTACTATAATATCACTTATCTTATAGCAAGACAACTCTCGTAGAATTGAGATACTGCCCCGTCACCAATAGTTAAAGTGTAGAACGGTATATACATCAATAGTGTAGTTGTTATCTTTATATGAAGTCCTAATCAGTGACAGTGTGAGGTTACTTGGTTAATTTATTGTAGTTTATTTTAGAAAACTTACTTGTTTTTATTAGTAGATTGTGTATAGTAGCAACAATATCTAGTTATTTTTGTGGCTAGGGCTTGGATTTTGATTCTTTTTGGCCAGCTTCCAGTGAGTTCTTAGAAGATGACTTTCTTGCAGTTTCTTTTGCGGTTAATTTAACTTATTTCCTTTGGCGTTTGGTGAGTTCTTAGAAGAACTGGTCTGATCTACTTTTCTTAGCGAGCGAAGAGATTCAGCTGCATTTAACAATGGTTGCTATAGTGTATTTTTGCGCATGCGTGAGAATTTCAAGTTTCCTCCTTATTTTTCAATAGTTTGACAGTAGTCATGTGTCTTTCTGCCAAGAGCGACACGTCAGTGTTAGCCGTGATCGTCTAGAGGTTAGGACCCCACGTTGTGGCCGTGCTAACCTAGGTTCGAATCCTGGTCACAGCATTGACATTTTGTACATATTTTACAGTCCAAAATCTGAAGAATTATTTGTTTTTATAACATTGTTTTTTTGACGTCGTACTTGCTGATAGGTTACTCTTATAACAATTGTTATCAACTGAGATAAAGATTTCGTGGTTTCATTAACGCTGGTGGGTTACTGTTTAAAGAAAAAACCTTAACGCTCACCTCAAATATTCAGCGTCCAAGAAATATAGGCCACTGGAAAACTGGAACGTCTGTGAGCATCCGGTGTATTATTTGGAGCTGTCCCTTTTGAGAGAAGTTCCGTGTTCGAAGTGGTCTGTCTACATTGGGTATATAGTGTTTAAAACTTATTATTACACGTAATCTTATTTAATTATGGAGTTAGCTAAAAAGCGATGGGTCACTGCACTTCTCCGTGTAAAGAGAAATCGATTGATACTTGAACTGTTGTCAAAGACCGTTCGTACACCGAGATACATCGTCTCAAAAGAAAGAAGAAAGAAGAAGAAAGAAGAAAGAACAATTGGCCATTTTTGTACCCTTTTTTTTTTTTTGCTCTCTTTTGACATTTTAACCGACGTTCTGACACTCGCTGGATTCGTAAGACGCTTCTCTGTAAGAATATGTGCTTTTTGAAACTTATAAGTTGATTTTAGTTGAGATTTGGATAGTTTTGTTTTGTAGGCGTATATAGGCGTGTACGGGCCATCCCTATATAGAGAGTGCTACCGCCTCTCTGATATATATATATATATATATATATATATATATATATATATATATATATATATATATATATATAAGTTAGTTTGGTATTTGGTTTCGATTCAAGCTGATGAACCCAAGTCATATAGATATATTTTTTTATTTTTGAAATCGCAACTGTATAATATATAAAAATCGATAAACATTAACTCTATAATAATATATATGAAATCTGCAAGAATTAAAATATCATATTTAAGCGTATTTTATGACTTAGCTACGCCAGGCGCCTTGATAGCTTGCAGTTTTAACAAAATAGCTACAATAATATCAAAGTTTCTCCATTTACGCTGAATATCTACAGAATGCCAACATCAATATATTACGTATGAATGAGACCCCTTTGGAATTTCCACAGGTCCCGCTTGTTGTTGTTGTTGTTGTTATTATTATTATTATTATTGTTATCAACTGAGATAAAGATTTCGTGGTTTCATTAACGCTGGTGGGTTACTGTTTAAAGAAAAAACCTTAACGCTCACCTCAAATATTCAGCGTCCAAGAAATATAGGCCACTGGAAAACTGGAACGTCTGTGAGCATCCGGTGTATTATTTGGAGCTGTCCCTTTTGAGAGAAGTTCCGTGTTCGAAGTGGTCTGTCTACATTGGGTATATAGTGTTTAAAACTTATTATTACACGTAATCTTATTTAATTATGGAGTTAGCTAAAAAGCGATGGGTCACTGCACTTCTCCGTGTAAAGAGAAATCGATTGATACTTGAACTGTTGTCAAAGACCGTTCGTACACCGAGATACATCGTCTCAAAAGAAAGAAGAAAGAAGAAGAAAGAAGAAAGAACAATTGGCCATTTTTGTACCCTTTTTTTTTTTTTGCTCTCTTTTGACATTTTAACCGACGTTCTGACACTCGCTGGATTCGTAAGACGCTTCTCTGTAAGAATATGTGCTTTTTGAAACTTATAAGTTGATTTTAGTTGAGATTTGGATAGTTTTGTTTTGTAGGCGTATATAGGCGTGTACGGGCCATCCCTATATAGAGAGTGCTACCGCCTCTCTGATATATATATATATATATATATATATATATATATATATATATATATATATATATATAAGTTAGTTTGGTATTTGGTTTCGATTCAAGCTGATGAACCCAAGTCATATAGATATATTTTTTTATTTTTGAAATCGCAACTGTATAATATATAAAAATCGATAAACATTAACTCTATAATAATATATATGAAATCTGCAAGAATTAAAATATCATATTTAAGCGTATTTTATGACTTAGCTACGCCAGGCGCCTTGATAGCTTGCAGTTTTAACAAAATAGCTACAATAATATCAAAGTTTCTCCATTTACGCTGAATATCTACAGAATGCCAACATCAATATATTACGTATGAATGAGACCCCTTTGGAATTTCCACAGGTCCCGCTTGTTGTTGTTGTTGTTGTTATTATTATTATTATTATTATTATTATTCGTTTATTTCTTTATTATTATGAAAATAATCAATATTATTATTTTATTATACTTATTTACTATTTTTGTTTTTACTACTATTCTTATTATGATAATTATTATTATTAATATTATTATACCCTATACTGTTATTTCCGTTCAACACATTACTTTCAGTTTCTAATCATTCCTGATACATATTAAAATCAGTTGCGTTTTGATTTGGACACTAATTGATACGAACGCTTATGCGTTAAAAATTGAAAAAAAAAACAATAAAAAATATAACATTTATCTTTAACAAATGGTCAAAATACACACACATGAATTATTTCAAATGTTTTTGCAAGAAATAAACGCAGTCCACAAACAAATTATCAATTTCATTACGTATTCCATTGTTATTTCGTTACAGAAGACCGCTTGAAGTATATAAAATAAAATATCACATATCAAAACCAACAACATCGTTTTCTACTTCATCCACTGCTCATTACCTTGAAATATATATATATATATATATATATATATATATATAAATATATATATATATATATATATATATATATTAGTATATGTAGGCAGCATGTTTTCTTTTATGCAGGTTTCATTAAATAGCGCAGATAGCTCTTGCTTGTTTTTCTTGTAATCCTCCTTTTCTCTTTGTCGGACCATTTTCCGAACGTTTTTTTCTGAGTGAAAAAAGAAATTTCCCATAATCGCGCATGTTTTCGACCTCCATTGGTCATCTTCAGGCGAATAGTAAAAAATAAAAAATGAAATTGAAAGATGAAAGTAGCGAGATGAAATTAAAAGACGATTAAAATCGCTTAAAATCACTAAATTATTCAAAAGCACTTGAGCGTGCTATCCGTTTCGTTTGGAGTCTGGTTAATCGTTGGTTTATTAATGTGGATTAACAATGCCTCAAAGATCGGGAGGCGCACCTCGCAATATGAGACAGTTTAAATGACCGTGTTATTTATTAATATGTCTCTAAACTCATTTTTAGGGGTATGGTGTGCTATGAGGTGCTGATAGATTGAACTATTCGGGAAGACAGGTGACATGTTAAACGACGGGAGATGCTGGTTCGAGTCATGCCAATGTACGAATTATTTTTGGAGACGCATTCTCCTATAGGACATTTTTCACACACACACACACACACACACACACACACACACATATATATATATATATATATGTATACACACACATATATATATATCTGTATATATATATATATATATATATATATATTTAAAAACTAACAAGAAACTAAATAAGTAAACTATAAAATAAAAAAAATCGAAATTAAAAATAAAAATAATTTGCCTCTATCCTGCACCCACTTTTTACCAATAAAAATAAAAATAAAGAATAAATATAAATACACTAAGCCTCAACGGAAAGGATAAAGAAAACAATAACAACAACAACAACAACAACAACAACCGATATGCACCGATAGAAAGCGCTTGAATAGAATGTGGCTGAACAACAACTTTTGGGCGCCATTTTTTACAACATGCTGACAGAAATAAGAAGGACCGCTCGGCGAATCGAGAAGATATCCAGAAAAATCAGTTGTGCTTGAATAATGACTTGCTGCCAAAATATACTAATATATATATATATATATATATATATATATATATATATATATATATATATATATACATATATGTATATATATATATATATATAGAGAGAGAGAGAGAGAAAGTGAGAGAGAAAGAGAGAGAGAGAAATAGGAATTATGTCCGTGCACCAGAACGTTTTCATCCTAAAGTCTACGTAATTTTGCACGAAATAGTACCTATGCATGAGTAGTATTCGTTCGGAATTAATTGTCTAAAAATACACTGGACGGATGGCTTCCACGTTTTGGTATAATATGTTTACTATATCCATGTGTGTTTTTATATATTTCTTTTAAATTATAACATTATACTTAATTTTTCTATGATAAATAGATGTTTTTCTTTGTACCGAGGAGCCATTTTTTTTTTATTTAGGGACAATTATTTATTACCGCTTCCTCTCACGTGACCAGTGTTACAATTTAGCGGTTTTCCTGCTAGATCTGGAGATTTCGTTTACAATCTAGCGGGGAATTCTAGAAAATCTGGAGATATTTGGCACCCACACACCCGCATTAGATTATTAAAAAATAAAGAAAACCCGAAAAGCAATTGAAAATACTTTAAAACATAAAATAAACTCATTCATGTAAGTAAAAAAAGTAGCATTTATTGCCTTTGGTAACAATTATTTATTGAATTTTTGTTTTGTTTGTCAACTTTTTTTCGACTAACCATTCTTAAATCTCACTATAAAATCGATTTTTCCAAGTAGATTTTAGGTGGGGGGGGGGGGCATTCCAGCCTCCGAAGGGGTTTGTATTACTGTACACATAGATTCGAAAAAGTTGTCAAAAAACAAATATATAACAAATAAATGTTATCAAAGGAAAGATAAGTTACTTTTCTGCCAAACTGGATATATTTTTTGTGTTTTTATTCAATTTAACATATTTATTCAGCTCGAAAAACATACAGTGTTTACCGATGTATTTGAAAATTCAAGATGGCGTCTCACACCCTCTTTAACACCGTAAGTTTGGAAAAAGGTGTTATAAATAAATAAAACTATACAAAATACTATTAAAAACCCGCCGAATATATGTCAACCTATGTCACAGTAAAGCGCGTTTTAACAGTAGTTTATCCGGTTTTGTATTTATAACATCTTTTCCCAAACTTACCGTGTTAAAGATAGAATCAGACTCCATCTTGAATGTTCCAATAAATCGGTAAACACTGTATGGTTTTCGAGCTGAATAAACATGTTACATTGAATAAAAACACGAAAAATATATCCAGTTAGGTAGAAAAGTAACTTATCTTGCCTTTGATAACATTTATTTGTTATATATTTGTTTTTTGACAACTTTTCGAATCTATGTGTACAGTAATACAAACCCCGATAAGTTAAAAATCTAGCGATTTTCTGGATATTTCTTTCTCCTGATCTCGCGAGTTTTTTTTAAATCTCAGTTAACTACATTGCATCACTAAAAAAAACACCACAGGCTTAATGTAAACAGAATGTGTTTACAATATCGGTAACTTTTCAATGGGTTTAATTACATGATTATTGATAATGTAACCATGTGATTGAACTTTAATTTAAATTAACCACACGTGGTTGCAAAATGAATGCCGACGCTCAAAGTGTATACACATTTTGACTCCTCCATTTACTTAAAAATTCACCAAAAATCAGGAAATTAAGAATTTGAATGAAAATTGCAGTATTTTTCAAATAATAATCGCAGAATATAATGAACTAATTATTTTTACTTAACTCTTAGTGAAAATGTTTTATTTTGTTTAAACAAAAAATACCTTTACTAAAGTTATGGTTTTCAGTAGTAAATAAAAAACGCAAGAATTTATTTTTGCTTTTTTTAAAGCATCGTAATTTGTAACAAAAAATAATTTTTACAGTAACATTACGAAAAAAAGCCCCTAAAGTCCGTATTAATGTATTCGATATAACTCGAAGAAAAATGAATTCTAGCATACTATTCAGGAAATTAAAGATTCAATTAGATTCCTATTTCAGTCACCTAAATTATTTAGGGTGAAATGAGTTTAAGAATTTATAGCCAAACCTAAATATTTTGGGGGGTAAATATCCAGATATGCTACTACAGAACACCGACCACTCTAACATCACATCCGCCCCCCCCCCCGCTCGCGCCCGGAATGTACAAAGTAAAATCTTCGGAAAATGTTAAATGGTGTTCTAATTGGTAAATGTCGGTGCGTTACTTACGGAAAATTTGAAAATTCGATGTTCCAGGTAAAAAAAAACAGATAAATTACCCCCCCCCCTACTCCAACTTGTGTGTTCTTTCCTTTTCTTATTTTATTTCTTTATCAGCTAATTTTAAATTTTCCGCCCAAAAAGCGCTATAATGTATTTTTGAAAATTAGAAAATTCTATGTACTGGAAAAAAAACCCTCCCCCCAACGTAGTTTCTTGGTGAAGCCGTCGTTTATGCTACAGCGTGCATACGCGTAGCATAAACGGAAGCTGCAAAATGGTGGAAAGAAGTTCGTGGGTTCAGGGGTAAATACCATGCAAACGGTAAATTTGCCCCAAGTTTGACCATCAGATTCGTTGTCAGCGACCTCAATTACCTATAAAAAAACAAATTAGAGTGGTCGGTGTTCTGTAGTAGCATATCTGGATATTTACCTTTTTTTTCTTGTTTAAAAAAATAGAATTAATACAGTAAGTTAGGTAAACTGACTTTTTCGTTTAAAAATGGAATTATTTATTAACTTTTTTTTTTTTAATAAATATTTTGTGTTTTATATACATAAAGTACAATTGTTGAATGTTACTGTTTTGATTATATTCGTTTGGGGGGGCACAATTAAAAAATTAAGAACGATTAAAATGAAGCGAAATTTAAGTTTCCGTTCCATTTTTACAACAACTGTAAAACAGTGCATACTCAGCAAGTTTTATCGTAATTTATAAGCATATTGAAACACTAAATCAATATTTTATTTATTTTTTTGCATAATTAATGATGGAAGTATTTTTCTGTTTATTTTCTTAACATCTGTTAAAAAAATAAATAATTTGTACATTCTCTTGAAAAAAAGAATCAAACTTTTCTCTACTTTCACATGTGTTCCATTTTAACAAACTGAGCCACAGCAACGCGTGGCCGGGTACAGATAGTAGTTAAATAAAACCAATCATCTTATAAGAAACTATAAGGAATGGATAAATAATCAATAAACGCTCGTTTTTCAAAGGATTATGCAAATTCGCTAACCATCATGAAGTCGCTAGCATATCCATGACTGGGTATATTAAGAAGGTCTTTTTTTCATAATTTTTAAATAAAAAAGTAGGTTAAAAAAAATCAACTTCATAAGCATATAGATTCGTGACCGTGTATGTCATTAAGTAACCGGATTGGTCTTTACAAAACAACTCTATCAATTGTATATCTACATACGTGAAACTGAATGTATAGAAAGTTCGGACCTCTAAAAATAAGTTCGATTTGTTTTTCAACCGGTAAAAATAGCTGCTATCTGGTCAAAATCGATAATAATTGTAATTTGAAAATTGAATAAACGTATTATTTCAAGGCATTCGAAAATATAGGTTTACACTTAAAACAACCTTATTTTTCAAGTTTTTACGTGAGTATGGACTGAAATGAGTAACAGACAATGCTGGAGAATATTATGTTTTGGTTTCGATTCAAGCTGATGGCACTCAATCATGTTTAAGAAATAAAAACGTTTGAAATCACTACTATATATTGGGTAGATACAATAATCAATAAAGATTTGGCTCTTTAATAATAAATATGAAATCTGCATAAATTATCATATTTAAGCGTATTTTTGCTAGTATGTATAGAGAAGATTTTACGTGTTTCATCCCCGTAGGGATTCGTTTGGCTAGGATGAAACAGCGAAGGTATTATGTATTTTAATTATTATGCATATCTCCCAAACTAACTAACTAGCCATACTTACACAACGGGAACTGTTGATGTAAATTCTGGAAATAGATACATAATATTTATGTAGACATATAAAATAAGATGTACACTTAGTCTATTTTGTGATATCTCGATGTAAAGTATAAACAGTTGTTATTGTGATAGAAAAATGTGTTTAAATGCTTGATTTACTCCAAAGTTTAACACTGTGATTGCTGATAAAACGGATACACCTATCCATATTTTTACGATGAATCACAAAAAGTTAGTAAATGTTTTTAAAAATGTTCTTTCTTCTCCCGGACAACACTAAGTAATCCGAATGATCAAGTTGGTGACGTCATGGACATTAAGGACAAGCCTTATGTCGCGTAAGTTTAAGTATTTTTTTTTTTTTTAGAATTTCAGCACGGCGACGAGAAACAGTCTAGACAGTTTAACCTTTTGTGTCGAATGCATAAGCGTCTTGAGTAGGTCAGAACATGCGAGATATTTATTAAATTAATAGTCAGTCTGAAGTCAGCCGTCGACCTGTTAATTTCGATTCCGAGTCGACTGCTCATAAAACTAAGGTGCTAAGCGAACGGATATAAAATGAGTTGAAAGACAGCGCAAAGCCATGAGAAAGTCTGGCTTTATGAGATACAAAACAAGAAAGGATATTTGATCAAAGTCATGTTATTCAAGTGTCGCGAATTCGATATATAAAATAAAGGTCCAAGGCTATGTTATTCGACCGTCGCGAATTTGATACATTCAAATAAGGTCCAAGTCCATGTTATGCAAGCGTCGCGATTTCGAATCACCTGAGTCCAAGACAAGGTTTTTCGAGCGTCGTGAATCCAACGTACCAAGAGAAGGCACATTCCGTCACGTACTTATGTAATCGACCATCCGAGGATTTTATCCATCTAGATATGCAATCAGGAAAAAGGTTGGTGAAAAAATTGTTTTTTTTTTCTTTGTTTAATCTCTGTGCGTTTATTTATTGGTCGGAAACCCCGTTGGACTGTGATTTTTTTCCGAAAATATAACTTGAACTTTTAATGCCTTTAAAATTGGCGCGTTTCGCCAATTAACAGCTATTATTACCTTTCTTTTGTTTTTGTTTTTTTCTTCGGAGATGTAATATGGGATTGTACCGTGTGATCCAGAACTTTGATTGACCTTCTTTTTCGTCACCATAGTTGAAATTATTTCTCATCTCTTTTCCTTTTCTCCTTGGAAGAAAATTGTAATATGGAGGCTGTAATGTAGAACTGTGCCCTGTAATCCATAACTTTTATTGGCCTTCCTTTCTCATCACAATTGGGACTTTATTATGAGGGTCGTGCAATGAATAATGCTCCTGACCCACTTCCAGTAGTCTGATCTAGCTGAAATTTTGCATAGAGGTATGTAGCAAATTACAGCTCTGAACTAATTGTAGTTTCTGTTTTACAGGTGTTTGAACTGAGTCAGATGTGAAATGGAGCCTGTTGAATGTCGAGCAGTGATCCGGTTTTTGTATTTGAAAGGACGCACATCACAGGAGACTTTTAATGAAATGAAAGAAACTTATGATGATAATGCCCCATCATATGACTTTGTAAAACGCTGGCATCGTGAATTCAAACATGGCCGAAAGTCTGTGGAAACAGCTCCCAGACCTGGTCGCCCCCTTCTGCCATTGATGAGGTATCTGTCCGTTACGTTGAGGCTGCCATTTTGGAAGATTGGCGCATTACTATTCGCCAAATAGCCCAAGATGTCAAGATTAGTACAGGGTCTGTGGAAACTATCATTCATGACCATTTGCATATGCATAAGGTGCCTACCAGATGAATTCCTAGGTTGCTCACACCATTCCAGAAGCGAGAACGCCTCGAGTGCTCGAGGATGAATTTGGAGATGTGCCAAGAAGATGAGTCAAAGTTTTTTAAAAGACTGTTTACACAGGATGAAACCTGGGTCCATCACTATGATCCAGAGACTAAAGCCCAGTCAATGCAGTGGAAGCACTTAGACTCACCACCTACAAAGAAGGCAAGGGTGCAACCATCCGCTGGCAAGGTCATGCTCAGTCTTCTGGGACCAGGACGGAGTAGTGATGACAGATTTCCTGGCAAAGGGTACCAGAATTACAGGAGCCTATTATGCTTCCCTTTTTGAGGAAATTAAGGGAAGCTATCAAAATCAAGAGGCGGGGCAAGATCAGCAAAGGTACCCTCCTCCTGTAGGACAACGCTCCGGTCCACAACTCGCATGTCGCCATATGAGAAGCACGGGCGTGTGGTTATGAAATCATATCCCATCTTCCCTACTCTCCTGACCTTGCCCCCTCTGACTTTCACCTCTTCCGAGCCATGAAGCTGTTTTTAAAAGGAAAGCGTTTCCCAGATGATGCAGCCTTGATTTCTGAAGTCACGTCGTGGTTGGAAGACCAACCTGGGATGTTCTACAAAAACGGTCTCCAGAGCTGCATCAAACGATGGCAGAAATGCATAACTCTGGGTGGTTCCTATGTAGAGAGAGACTAATAACTGTGCCAAGTTTCGTTGCTCTACTGCTATGGGAAGTGGGTCAGGGGCATTACTTATTGCACACCCCTCGTATTTCTCTTCCTTCTCTTCTTCATTATTTGATTTATTTTATAAACAAAATAAAAACAATTCTTGTTCTTATTCCATTTGACCGCCTTTTATTCGCCTAAGACTCTATCAATCTGCCATTAACACTTTCAGTCACAACTCAGTTTTATTATTCTATACACAGTTCGAGGTCATTTGAAAATCGATGCGTAGGTTTTAGCATGATAGGGAGAAAACTGAGTGGCGCATTTTCTAGTAGACTACGCTACTCAGCTTTGTGCAGGATTCCTGAGCGATAAAATGTAATACAGTTTATATTGGATGGAAACATTTGATGGAAATACACTGATTGTTTTATGATACTTTAACAGTTAATTGTTAATATTTGAATGTTGTATGTCGCAAAACGAAGGGAAAACTTTTACCACTAAACTTTCAATTTGGTTTTGATATACTTGGTAATGTATTTTTTCTAAATATACTAATAATCTTTCCTATTGCTGCCCGTCTGTGGAACACAATACCACGGAACTGCTTCCCGGCTAACTATAGCATAGCCGCTTTTAAGTCCGGCGTAAAAATTCCACCATTACCGTGTTTCATCCTTATTCATTGATTAGCACTTATCATCGAATGGCCTCTGGGCGTTAATAAGCCATAACCAACCCTGTATAAACAGAAAGCTCGTTTAATAAAAAAGTACTATTCCAAAAGTTTTAAAGACGCATGTATTAAACATAAGATTAAAACCTTCTAGTATTTTACGACATATTCTCAAAGTGATTCCTCTTTTGATACAGCCTTGCTACGCTACTTCGAATGTGAAATATACCAAACATTGCTAAAGCTTTTCTTGTTTTGATATCCATGGCATGCAAATCCTTGTCAGACCATTCTAAAATTCCCGCACTGTATCTCAAAACACTGACTGCCCATGCATCTACTGCTTTCATTAGATTTCCTCCATACAGTTTCGACTTTGCAATTATTTTCACTTTTCTAAGATACTCCTTCCTGACTTTCTCCTTCATTTCTCTGTTCATGATGCCTACGCTTCCAACACTCCCAAATATATCATGTATCTCCTGTTTCTTTAATTTCTCCATTTGGCAGCACTATTCCATTCGAATGAACCTTTACTCCTCTTTTCATCACCAGCACTGCAAATTACTAATCCCAAACTACATCCCAATGTCTTCTGAGTATGTGCCCACAAGTTCTACCATTTCTACATTTCTCCATTTCCTTTTCATTTCTACCGAATATTTTCAAATCATCCATAAATAGTAGATGGTTGAGGCATCTGTCACCAGATCCAAAGGTATACCCTAAATTTTCTCTCTTCAAGGGGATGCTCAGTGGCATCATTATAAAAAAAAGAAGAAGTGGCGATAGCGAATCCCCTTGAAATATTCAACGTTTAATGCCAACCTGCACTATCTCCTCTCTATTTGCTGTCAGCACCGTTTTCAATTGAGCCATACTTGTCTCCAAAAGCCCTACCGTATTCTCAGCAACCTTCATCATTAATAGTGTATCACGTATCCATGAATGAGGAACCATGTCATAAGCCTTTCTGTAATCGATCCATGATACACTCAGATTCTCTTATTCTTCGCATCCTTCATTAATGCTTTATCAATTAGTAGTTGCTCTTTAGTAACTCTCGACCCTTTCCGGCATTCCTTTTGTTCGTCAGGAAAAACGCAATTACTCTCAAGATGTTCATAAATTTTCTCCGCAAAGATTCCAGTTTCCACATCCATGGCAGACATGTAATTGGTCTATAATTATTGGCATCTGTTCCTTTTGCAGGATCTTTCCTAATCAATGTTGTTTTCCCCTTCACAAGCCAACCAGGGAATCTCCCGACTCTACAACCCTTTGCAGGGCAGCAGCTATAGGTGGATAGAGGCATGGAAACTGTTTAAACCAGAAGCCCATCACTCCATCTGGACCAGGTGCCTTCTAGTTTGTCATCCTTCGTATGCCACCCTTAATATTATCGATGGTTATCTCAACGTTCTTCATTTGCTGCATTTCTGATAGCCTTTTTCTGACCTCTCCCGACCAGATAGCTTTCTTATTATATTGCCCTTCGACAGACCAAATCCCACTCCAGAACTTTCTGGTATCTTTTGCATTTGGAGTGTTGTTATTTCCCGCCTGTTTACTACCATTTAATTCTGAGACTGATTGTTCCGTAAAAGGTTGTTCTACCGAAACGCAACACTTTTTCCAACAAAGTTCCGAATTTTCATACTACCAGTGTGAGTCTTCTCTTTCAACATTGTTAGAACGTTCATTGTTCCCATCTCCAGCAATATATACCTCCTTTCAAGCTCGTCCTTAGCGTTCTGTCCTAGTTTAACTCCTTTTCTTATTTCTTCGATTCTACCAATATCTTTCCGCCACCGTTTAATACTTTCTTCAAGCCGCCTCTGCCAGTGTGGTTTTCCATCCTTCATTTCTTTTTTTTTCTTCTGTATTAAGCCAAGACGATTCGCAATAACGTATGACGTTGGATACAGAACGCCAGTGTGGTTTTCCATCCTTCATTTCTCTCTTTTTCTTCTGTATTAAGCCAAGACGATTCGCAATAACATATGACGTTGGATACAGAAGCCTGTTAAGTTCCGTAATCGATATGTTCTTTCTTATGATGTTGTGAATTATTCCTTGAACTATTTTACCTTGTTTTTAACCTTCCGCCTATCACTACTCTTCATACTTGGAAGCTCTATGATATCGTCTCTGAGAAGAACCTCTCTTAACTTCTGAAGTACTTCTTTTTCTACAGAAGTAAAAGTTCGAACTTCATCACCACTTCTCCATACATCTGCTCTTTTCACTGGTTCCATTGTCTCAGAGTCAATGACCTCATCTGCCTTAGATGCTTCAAACTCCTAATCACTTTCTCTAACCATAGGATTCCATTCCACCTCAGTTGTCCGCCTCCCATCATCGCTTACATTTCCCTTCTGCATTTCCACTCTCTCAGTTCTTTCATCAATTTTACTTTCGCTATTCATTTCATTCCTACCATCCGTTCAATCTTTTCTCTTAAAATAACTGAAAGTAGGTTGTTATTTTTAATTTGCTACCAAACCCGCGACACTCTAGCTCCTCCTCCTCTCGATTCCTATTCTCCCTTCCTTTTTCGGATATATCCACCAGATTTGGTACTTCCAAATCTTACAAAGCATTCCCACCGTACTCTTCTTTCCTCATCCGTCCAGGGTTTTTTGACATATTCTGTTCCAACTTCCTTCGTGTCTTGGGACCCTCTCTGGCAATTCTCACTTCCCCTATACCCAGCCACATCCTCAGAACTTCGAACAGTTGTATGATGACGACAGAACCCGCCCTGTTGACCAGTGGGACACCTACCGGACGTGAGACCATTTCAAAATGTGGTCCAGCCTCATTCACGTCGTTATTTTCAATATTTTGATTTGACATTCTCCCATAAATGGGATTAATGAATTTTAGGTTACACCACCATCGATAGTTTTATGAAGGCATCCTCTGCAGGAGGGTTCCCCAACAAGGTCAAAGATCCCCTCCCGATCGTTCTCCTCCATTACCACCACTATTACCATTACCAGCACCAACAACAATAGAAATAAAATTTACAATTATAATAGTAACACTAATAATAACAGCGACAACAACAATAGCAATGGTAGCAAAAAGCAACACCTACCATTACAGCTCCAGTAATAATAAAAACATAGTACAACTACTACAACTAGCACCACTACTACTACAAGTAATAATATTAATAATAATAGTAATAACCAATAAAGTCATTTTATAATGATACTACTACTACTACTACTAATAATAATAATAATAATAATAATAATAATAATAATAATAATAATAATAATAAAATAATTATAATTAGGAGAGGAAAAAGAAGAAGAACAACAACAATAATAATAATAATATCAATAAATAATAATAATAATTAGAAAATTAATAATAATAATAATTATTATTATTATCATTATTATTATTATTATTATTATTATTTCAGTTAGAAGCTGTTACTTAATTCGTCTGCTCTTTTTAACTCCTCTGATTATGTGGTTGATGGCCAGAAAAAATGTACACAAAATCAGAAACATAAAACATCGAAACATGTGAAAGACAATTCCTCGTTTAACTTTGAATTTCAGGTTCAAATTATAATTTTAGTTAGAAACGCTTACTTGTTCCGTCTGCTATTTTTATACTCCGCAGCTGATGTTCCTTTTGACCGGAAAAAATACACAAAAACAGAAACATAAAACATCCGAACATGTGTAAAGACAATTTCTCGTTTAACCGTGAATTTAAGCTTCAAATTATAATTACAGTTAGAAATGCTTACTTGTTTCGTCTGCTACTTTTTTAACTCCGCCGCTGATGTTGCTATTGGCCAGAAAAAAATGTACAGAAAAACAGAAACATAAAACATCCGAACATGTGTAAGACAATTCCTCGTTTAACCGTGAATTTAAGGTTAAAATTATAATTTCAGAAGAAAAATAAGAAGAACAATGATAATCTCTATATATATATAAATGTAACTGTTGGTTCGGTCGGAATTAATTGTCTAAAAAAAACACCGGACGGATGGCTTCCACGTTTTGGTATAATATGTTTACTATATCCATGTGTGTTTTTATATATTTCTTTTTAATTATAACATTATACTTAATTTTTCTATGATAAATAGGTGGATTTCTTTGTACCGAGAGGCCATTTTTTTTATTTAGGGACAATTATTTATTACCGCTTCCTCTCACGTGACCAGTGTTACAATTTAGCGGTTTTCCTGCAAGATCTGGAGATTTCGTTTACAATCTAGCGAGAAATTCTAGAAAATCTGGAGGTATTTGGCACTCATACACCCGCATTAGATTATTAAGAAATAAAGAAAAGCGCTTGAAAATACTTTAAAACATAAAATAAACTCATTCATGTAAGTAAAAAAAAGTAGCATTTATTGCCTTTGGTAACAATTATTTATTGATTATTTGTTTTGTTTGTCACCTTTTTTTCGACTAACCATTCTTAAATCTCACTATAAATCGATTTTTCCAAGTACATTTAAGGTGGGGGGCATTCCAACCTCCGAAGTTTAGTTTAAAATACGATCTAAAAGTGTAAAAAGCAAGAAACAACGGCAAAAAAACGGGTTTGTATTATTGTACACATAGATTCGAAAAAGTTGTCAAAAACAAATATATAACAAAAAATGTTATCAAAGGAAAGATAAGTTACTTTTCTGCCAAACTGGATATATTTTTCGTGTTTTTATTCAATGTAACATATTTTTTCAGCTCGAAAAACATACAGTGTTTACCGATGTATTCGAAAATTCAAGATGGCGTCTCACACCCTCTTTAACACCGTAAGTATGGAAAAAGGTGTTATAAATAAATAAAACTATACAACATACTATTAAAAACCCGTCGAATATATGTTAACCTATGTCACGGTAACATGCATTGAGCGAGTTTTTAACAGTATTTTATCCGGTTTTTTATTTATAACATCTTTTCCCAAACTTACCGTGTTAAAGAGAGAATCAGACTCCATCTGTAATGTTCCAATACATCGGTAAACACTGTACGGTTTTCGAGCTGAATAAACATGCTACATTGAATAAAAACACGAAAAATATATCCAGTTTGGTAGAAAAGTAACTTATCTTGCCTTTGATAACATTTATTTGTTATATATTTGTTTTTTGACAACTTTTTCGAATCTATGTGTACAGTAATACAAACCCATAGTGAGAAAACACGGAACATTATGGAGTTTTTTTTTGGGGGGGGGGAATTAGCGGATTTTTAAAATTTCAGACGATAAGTTAAAAATCTAGTGATTTTCTGGACATTTCTTTCTCCTGATCTCGCGGGTTTTTTTTAAATCTCAGTTGACAACATTGCATCACTAAAAAAACACTACAGGCTTAATGTAAACAGAATGTGTTTACAATATCGGTAACTTTTCAATGGGTTTAATTACATGATTATTGATAATGTAACCATGTGATTGAACTTTAATTTAAATTAACCACACGTGGTCGCAAAATGAATGCCGACGCTCAAAGTGTATACACATTTTGACTCCTCCCTTTACTTCACCAAAAATCAGGAAATTAACGAATTTGAATGAAAATTGCAGTATTTTTCAAATAATGATCGCAGAATATAATGAACTAATTATTTTTACTTAACTCTTAGTGAAAATGTTTTATTCTGTTTAAACAAAAAATACCTTTACTAAAGTTATGGTTTTCAGTAGTAAATAAAAAACGCAAGAATTTATTTTTGCTTTTTTTAAAGCATCGTAATTTGTAACAATAAAAAGTAATTTTTAAAGTAAGATTACGAAAAAAGCCCCTAAAGTCCGTATTAATGAATTCAATATAACTCTAAGAAAAATGAATTTATCACATACTATTAAAAAAAATTAAAGATTCAATTAGATTCCTATTTCAGTCATCTAAATTATTTAGGGTGAAATGAGTTTAGAAATTTATAGCCAAACCTAAATATTTTTTTTGTAAATATCCAGATACGCTACTACAGAACACCGACCACTCTAATTTGTTTGGGGGGATGTGATGTTGGGGCGCGCGCGCCAACATCACATCCCCCCCGCTCGCGCCCGGAATGTACAAAGTAAAATCTTCGGAAAATGTTAAATGGTGTTCTAATTGGTAAATGTCAGTGCGTTACTTACGGAAAATTTGAAAATTCGATGTTCCAGGTAAAAAAAACAGATAAATTACTCCCCCCTACTCCAACTTGGCGTGCTTTCCTTTTCTTATTTTATTTCTTTTTCAGCTAATTTTAAATTTTCCACCCAAAAAGCGCTATAATGTATTTTTGAAAATTAGAAAATTCTATGTCCTGGAAAAAAAAAACCCTCCCCCCCCCAACGTAGTTTGCTTGGTGAAGTCGTCGTTTATGCTACAGCGTGCATGCGCGTAGCATGAACGGAAGCTGCAAAATGGTGGAAAGAAGTTCGTGGGTTCAGGTGTAAATACCATGCAAACGGTAAATTTGCCCCAAGTTTGACTATCAGATTCGTTGTCAGCGACCTCAATTACCTATAAAAAAACAAATTAGAGTGGTCGGTGTTCTGTAGTAGCGTATCTGGATATTTACCTTATTTTTTCTTGCTTAAAACAAATAGCATTAATACAGTAAGTTAGGTAAACTGACTTTTTCGTTTAAAAATGGAATTATTTCCCTTTCGTTATTAACTTTTAAAAAAAAATTTTTTTTTAATAAATATTTTGTGGGGTTTGTATTACTGTACACCTAGATTCGAAAAAGTTGTCAAAAAACAAATATATAACAAATAAATGTTATCAAAGGCAAGATAACTTACTTTTCTACCAAACTAGATATATTTTTTGTGTTTTTATTCAATGTAACATGTTTATTCAGCTCGAAAACCATACTGTGTTTACCGATGTATTGGAACATTCAAGATGGAGTCTGATTCTCTCTTTAACACGGTAAGTTTGGGAAAAGATGTTATAAATAAAAAAACGGATAAAATACTGTTAAAAACTCGCTCAATATATGTCACTGTGACATAGGTTGACATATATTCGACGGGTTTTTAATAGTATTTTGTATAGTTTTTTATTTATAACACCTTTTTCCATACTTACGGTGTTAAAGAGGGTGTGAGACGCCATCTTGAATTTCCGAATACATCGGTAAACACTGTATGTTTTTCAAACTGAATAAATATGTTACATTGAATAAAAACACAAAAAATATATCCAGTTTGGCAGAAAAGTAACTTATCTTTCCTTTGATAACATTTATTTGTTATATATTTGTTTTTTGACAACTTTTTCGAATGTATGTGTACAGTAATACAAACACCCATTTTGTGTTTTATATGCATAAAGTACAATTGTCGAATGTTACTGTTTTGATTATATTCGTTTTGGGGGGGGGCACTATTAAAAAATTAAGAAAGATTAAAACGAAGCGAAATTTAAGTTTCCGTTCCATTTTTACAACAACCGTAAAACAGTGCATATTCAGCAAGTTTTATCGTAATTTATAAGCATATTGAAACACTAAATCAACATTTTATTATTTTTTTGCATAATTATATGATGGAAGTATTTTTCTGTTTATTTTCTTAACATCTGTTAAAAAATAAATAATTTGTACATTCTCTTGAAAAAAAGAATCAAACTTTTCTCTACTTTCACATGTGTTCCATTTTAACAAACTGAGCCACAGCAACGCGTGGCCGGGTACAGCTAATAATAATAATAATAATAATAATAATAATAATAATAATAATAATAATAATAATAATAATAATTATTATTATTATTATTATTATTATTATTATTATTTCAGTTAGAAACTGTTACTTCATTCGTCTACTTTTTTAAACTCCTCAGATGATGTGGTTGATGGCCAGAAAAATGTGCACAAAAATAGAAAAATAAAACATCGAAACAAGTGAAAGACAATTCCTCGTTTAACCGTGAATTTAAACTTCAAATTATAATTTCAGTTAGAAACGCTTACTTGTTTCGTCTGCTATTTTTAAAACTCCGCCGCTGATGTTGCTTTTGGCCGGAAAAAATAAACACAAAAACAGAAACATAAAACATCCGAACATGTGTAAGACAATTCCTCGTTTAACCGTGAATTTAAGGTTCAAATTATAATTTTAGTTAGAAGCGCTTTCTTGTTTCCTTTGCTATTTTTTAAACTCCGCCGCTGATGTTGCTTTTGGTCAGAAAAAATATACAGAAAAACGGAAACATAAAATATCCGAACATGTGTAAGACAATTCCTCGTTTAACCGTGAATTTAAGGTTCAAATTATAATTTCAATTGAACATATGGCCTTTGTAGAAAGAATAAAAATAAACATATTGTAACTCATTGAGAGACAATGGCCATGTATTGCTTTTAACGTTGTTGAGAGGATTTTACAATATGAAAATTGTTTCTAGTTTCGATTGTATTATTGAACATTCTTTTAAATAAAACTGGGAAATATTATGTAATTCAGTTAGAAATGGGTGTTTGAACAGGAACATAAAAATGTACTATGTATTGTATGTATTGGAAATTGTAGTGTATAATTTTTTAAGTTAGGAAAAAAGCAGATAGGGCGTAAAGTAAAATAAATTAAAGGTCAGCATATAATTTAGGGTTGATAGTTTACGAGCGGCCAAATTGTTTTAATGGAGTGAATCGCAGACTTTTTAAAAATGTTATTTCTTTGTGTCGATGATAATTCCGATCGCGGTGGGGATCAATTTGGAATAGGGATTTCCAAGCATGGAACTAAAATTTTTTTTTTACTTTTTCACCCCAAACAAGGCACATTGCCACTTAGGGGGCTACTATTAGGGACACAGATTACAGGGGTACTAGGTGGGGAGTTGGGAAGCAAGATGTCGGTTCACGTTACACTTGAACTTCTGCATGTCAGTACAGTTGGGGAAGCAGGAACCTGAAAGGGTGTTCCAAAGTCTAGCAGTTCTGGGGAAGAAACTACTGGAGTAGAAAGCTCTCTTACATCTAGGGATCTCTACTGTGAAGGGACTGGATTGTACTGCTTGTTTGGTTTGTCGGGGCTTTTTACGTAGAGGAGGTACAAGTGCTTGCAGCTTTCGAAACATACACCGTTAAAGTACTTGTAGAACAGGCAGGGGAATGCTACATTGCGTCGATGGGACAGAGGCTGAAGTTTAGATGGTAGTTCAGGACCTATTAGGTTGGCGACTCTCTTTTGAACCTTGTCTAGGAATTAGAGACTTGTAGCAGATGTACCGTCTCAAATATGACAACAATACTCCATATATGGGCGAATGGTGGCCTTATAGAGGTACAGGATACTTTCAGGGGTCAGTAGTTTTCGAGCACGTTAGAGAGAAACTACCTTTTTCGCAGCGGTCCTAGTAATGTTCTCTATGTAGCCCAAGGATTTTAAAAGATGTTCTTTCTTTGGCTATTGCTATTGGTGGTAGAGACGGTTTCTTGTAGTTATTGAAGGAAACAAGTTTAGTCTTCGCAGCATTAAATGTGACCATCCATTTTTGTTCCCATTCCATTACACTCATTCCACTACAGTCATTATCTAGTGTTTCTGCCATTTCTTTAGATATGTGTTCATTTGTTTTCCTGTCGTGTCTGTTATAGAACGTGATGTCATCAGCATATGTACCCATCTCAATTTTGTCAGGGAGGTCATTTATGAATATTAGGAATAATAGAGGCCCAAGGATAGACATTTGAGGCACTCCCGCATTTATATCATATTGTTTAGATGTACAGCCATCGAGGACAATTTTTCTCTTATCTAAGAAGGATTTAATTATGTTACGTATTCTACCAGTGATACCGTATGATCTGATTTTCTTGAGAAGACCTTCATGCAATACCCTGTCAAAGGCCTTAGATATATCTAGAGCTAGCGCTCTACCTTCCCCTGCTTTATCAAGTGGATGGTATATACGTTCAGATCTCCGTCTGTTCAGAATGTCTACTGTGGAACAGGCTTGCCTAAATCCATATTGTTGGTCGGTAAGAAGTTTAGCATCTGCAAGGTGATGGACTAGGGCTTGGCTAATTATGGACTCAAATATTTTGGCAAAAAGTGGGAGGAGGCTAATGGGGTGATAATTTGCTGGGTCAGTTCTTTCGCCAGAATTCTTGAAAACTGGTACTACAGAAGCAGTTTTCCAGCAGGCAGGAAAGCAAGATTCATTAAGGCATTTGTTTAAAGTTTGGAGAGGATTGGAGCTACTTCGGCGGAGCACTTTTTTAATAGCACAGCCTGGATGAGATCAGGTCCACATGCTTTTGCAGTGTCAAGATTTTTTATAATGGCATGCACCTGAGAAGGGTGATTTTCAGATCGTCAAGTGTGGCGTCTGTCCGCAAAGGAAAGTCTGGGATAGGGTGTTTAGCAGAGTCTAGTGTGGAGTTTGACGCAAACCGACTGGCAAGCATGTCAGCCTTCTCAGTTGCTGAGCAAACAACTTCATGATTGTTGGATAGTGGGTGAATTGTTGATTGCCCATTATTTACTACACTTTTGTAAATTTTCCAGAAGTCACGGGTTCCTAATTCCTGAGCTTCGATGCGTTTTGGGATGGTTTAAGTAAATTCTTTCTTAGCTGTCGCTATTTTTTTCTTACAGTTGCTTCTGGCTTCTATATAGTTCAGTCTGTTTGACCTGGATTTATGTCGGTTAAATCTGTGGTACGCGTGCTGCCTTTGCGCGATGGCTGCTGCACATGTGAAAGTAAACCATTGGGGAGAGTGGGACTTGCTATAAAATTTCCGCGTGAGGACATGTGCTTCAATTGCTGTTTTTAACCATTCAGTGGTCTCATTTGCGCACTGTTCAGCAGTAAGTGAAAAGATATTTCGCCATGGGGTGTCTCTAATGAGATCCTTGATGGCTTCCCAATCGGCCTTTTTATAATATCTCGTTGTTTTGAGCAATGGCAAATCCATTTTGGCTCTAGAGTTTAGTGTGATTTTAACTATTATCACTACATGATCAGCATTCCCAAGTGGGCTGTGGGCGTTCGTAACACAATCATCAGGAACTGTGGTCAGAAACAGATCTTAAAGTGATGCGTGTTGCTATTGCTGGTCAGGGAAACGGGTTGGAAACGTATCTGTCTGTGATAGGGAATGAGATATAGAGAAGCTATGTGGCCACCGTCGCTATGAACTAGAAAATACTAGTTGCGGTTACCAACTTTTGAAGGAGGGAAATACTCCAACATAGCGTAAGGAAACGTACGAGGCAGCAACTGGGACAGAGAATGCACCCCAACACAGAGTATTGTTGGTGGACGATTATAATGGCAGACGTGACCATTATGTTGCGAACTACTCAGGGAAGAGGAAAGTTGAAGAATGGTAAAAAAGCCGCCGATAAGTAACCATTTTAGTAAGTTGGAGTGGTGCCCCATTAGGATTTTAAAAAAGTACCATATAAAGTTTGGGAGAAGCGAGGTTTTGTATTCTGATGTATTCTGGCAAGGACATTTGCAGAACTCACATACCTTGCCTCCGAAGGGGTAGTTAAGGGTTTAGAAAAGCGCCTTTCCGGTTAGGTGTAAATCAGATCGAGATCGTCTCAATTAAGGGTTATAGTTAAGATAAGGTGTTATATTTTTCACCTGTCTGACGTGGGAGGATGAAGTATCCAAAGCTGAGAGTCCGAGTGTTTCTGTAAAATAGAATTAGGACTACAGTAAGTATCTTGTGAAATTGGAATGTAGACCGCTGAGACTGAAGTAGGTAGGGGTTTTCTGTTTTTGTTTCTCAGATGTAAGATATGTATGATTATTAAAGAATTATTAAAAGAAGCATGAAAGGCCTTGAAATTAACACAAGTTGGGAGAAAGGGCCGGAAAGAAATGTCAGACGCAGGAGAGTTGTCGTCGTATATTCTATCTTCTAATATGAACCCCTTTTTTACATATACATATTTTGATACACTGCAACCCTACAATAGAAGCCTTCAATCATATCTGAAAGTGACACAATGTTTAAATGGTAAGTTCAGAGATGCGCTGCTCTACAACTTATGCTCTCTACTGATCTAAGTTATGATAACAGGACCATTGCCAGCACCATCAAAATGCATCGCTGAATTACAACGAATAATAGGGAAGTGCCGAGGGTGATAAAAAAACAGGGTTTCCAGTTATAGTCTTTGGTGCAGTTTAAAGTGATGGCCACATCATGCCAACTCACATCTTCGAAGTCGGCTTGTAAGTCAACACCAAAGTGTACCTGGATGTGCTGAATAGTATTGTGATCCCCTGGTGCAACCAGGTGGACTCAGCGCCAGCCCACAAGTTAAAAAAAACCCAGGCTCGACTTCAAAACGGTGCTACGACTTTGTACCCTTCTCTCACTTCCCCCTCCTCTCCACGACCTGTACCCGCTTCGTTTTGTCCTACGTCGAGAACATCACCAACATGAACACCTACCAAAGCCAAAGCCAGCCGAGTAATCGCTTAGCTCCCGCCGGCGCTTGTGAAAAAGGCATGCTCCCAGTTCCGAACTCGTATTGAGGCAGTGATTGAGGCTGAATACAGTTACATCGCTACATCGAATAGATGTCAGCTCTACTACATACTCAAGTTATCTTAATTGATTTTTTTTGAATAAAGGTTTTACAATAAAGCTTTAGTGTTGTTTTCTTTATGGCGACAACTTTATCGTCCCAGCCTGTAATTAGATATAGTTCGTCAGTCAGCAAACGATATTTTTTTTATTTTATTGATTCTTAGGAGATTGTTGTCTCGGAAAAGAGGCGGAAATGTTTTTTGTTTTGTTTTGTTTTGTTTTTTACATAGGCATCACCACATTATCAAGGCCAAGAGGCTACTCAAGGATAAGGGTTAAAGAGTGTACAGTAGAAATTGGACAATATAGTAATCATTAGTAATGAAAATTTGGTAAATTTGATAACTTATATGGAACGGCTCATCAAGAACTTATTTACGTTAGACTTGAAGACAACCATATTGTAGTCAGCCGGAAAGCAGGAAAACGGAAGACAATTCCACAGGCGTGCAGTTCTAAGAAAGAAGCTCTATTCATGGAATCTACGTTTAGGTTTAGGCACAGATAAAGAGTGGGGGGAATTATTGATAGTGTTTACAGCTAGACGAGTGTTTCTTTTTCATCTCCCTTATTAGAAGAGATATTATTTTTATCACAGATCGTATAAGGAACCTCTACCTGGGAGTTCGATGCAGACAATTTAGAGATGTTGGTATATAAAAACCAATTAGATATGATAGAGGCAGCTGATGTATTTTGCATTTATAGAGATGAGTATATCAACGAACCTGAACTATATTATACGGTCTTGATTTGAAATCTAATTGAAACTATTCTAAGCAAACGATTTCGAATATCAAATACAACCAGTCGAATTCTGTGATATTCACGATTTTATTGATTTCGAACATTTATTAATAAATTCATACCAGCTTCTCGCTCGGTTTTGTCTGAACATCTTTGTTGGAGGCAAATGCTGCTGCCATTTCTGCTTTTCAACTGAGCAACACGATTCTGCCATCGAGCAAGTGTTCTAGTGAATTTTTCGCTTTTCTTCTCCTATTTTTGGTAAATGTCAATGCTATAGTCGTGGAAAATACCGTTTTTTTTTTTCGATTTTTATGTTGGAATCATAGCTGCCATCTATTTGACGTCATCTTCATTATGAAAAAGTATCACAGACGCACTGACATTAAAGATTTTGACGAAATTGCATTCATGAGTAATATATTAGTCACATACGATTTATCCTAATAGTAAAAGCCATCCTCAATTATTATGGATCCGATTTGATCGATCTAATCAATAGCCGAGCTGATCTAATAGCTACACGCGGAGACAACCTTGCAAAAAGTTTATCGAAAATTGCACCAAAAGTATTATAATTCCGATAATCATATTAATAAAATTCTACGAAATAATTAGTCTCCAGGAAGAGCAGGGTTAGTGAAGAGGAAACCCACTTCTTTTATGAAAAGGTTGTCCTAATAATGAAAATCTCAGAAAAATGATTTAAATCATTCAATAAAATATTATGTAACATCATTATTATTTTTTAATTTTCGAAATAAACTTGCGAAATAATACTTTTAAGAATGTAACCAAGTTTCTTTTGTTCAAAATTCGCGCTAACCGCGCAAACTGCATCAATTTAGATTTTACATCAACTGTCAACATCATCGGATGTGTGTCTTTCCTTTTATCCACGAGCGGCCGATCCCGCGGGTTAATAATGTTAACGAAATTTATAGAAAAGCAAACGTTCAGTTTATTCTATGAATACGTTCTATTAACAACAGAAATTGTAGGAAAATGATTTTAATGATTGAATACAAATATATATATATATATATATATATATATATATATATATATATATATATATATATATATATATATAACCCTAGCGGAACTTGTGGAAATTCCACAGCAAACGCTTCCATATAAAATATAATTAAATATATTGATGCTGGCATTCTGTTGATGTTCAGCGTAAATGGAGATGTACTGATATTGTTGTAGTTCTTTTGTTTAAATTGCAAAATTATTGATCTAAGCTAGTATGGACGCCCGGCGTAGCCCGGTCGTAAAATGCGTTAATATGACATTTTAATTTTTGCAGAATTCGTATATATTATTAAAAGATTTGTATATATTATAAATCTGTGATTTCGAAAATAAAAAACATATCCATATGACTTGGGTGAATCAGCTATAATCGAAACCGAAACCAGAACTTATGAAGACTATATATATATATATATATATATATATATATATATATATATATATATGTGTGTGTGTGTGTGTGTGTGTGTGTGTCTGTGTCTGTGTTTGTGTGCGCGCGCGTGTGTGTGTTTGTGTGTGTGTGTTATTTATTTGTTTTTGTTTGTGATACTTTTGAATGAATATAATTATTTATACGAAGGTGCATTTTTATCTAAATGAAAGTTGGGAACAATTTTCCCGTTTACCAATTTGGTACTCTCAAATGTGCAGTTGCATATATATTGTTTAAAATATAATTATCCATTGATACGTATTTCGTCGTCTACGACTCATCAGCGTGACTGAATTTAGCGATATGTAAAGCACACAAATGCACACACAAATGCACACACACACAAACACACACACACATATATATATATTCGTATATATATATATATATATATATATATATATATATATATATATATATATATATAAATTAAGTTCTTTCAGATATAATCGAAACCGAAACCAAAACTTATGAATTTTTGGTCAAATTATTTATTACAAGAAATGGAAGGTCGTAACACTTGAATGACAGTCATTCGGAAGAAAAAAGATGTAAGCGTGACACACAAAATAACACACACGCTATCGTATTAATATATAGATTGCTTATTTTTGTAAACGTTCAAATTAATCAAACTTTGTTCGTAGAAAAGTAAGGAAAAGTTAATGCCATTCCTAATGCGATTATTAATATTCTTCTGAGACATCGATCGACGTGGCAGGTCAGATTAGCATCATTAATATATTGCGATGCACTTTTGTTTTGTTTTTTTCTAAACTGTGTCACTTTGCATAAAAAACGGATGAGGGGAGATTTCAATACAGAATTCTTGAGAAGTACCATTTTGACGCGATAGCGTGTGATTCAAGTTGTATAAATATCTGCCAAAGCTCGGTTTGCATAATTAGACAGATATATGCATGATCTGACGTAAGCATGCATATACACTTGCACAGACAAGCACAAGTGCACATAGGAGCCGTATACCTATACACATATGCGCACTTGTACGTTATCTTTGAAGAGTTCGAATACAGAATGCGATACATTCTCATTTATTTTAATTACGGGATTAAATAATAATTACAAGGATATAAAAATGTCAAAATGTACTTTATTGATATCACACTATTAAAATATTCAACATTTATGTGTTCATTTAATATCTTACAAAGAAGTTTATTATATGGTACAACCCATCGGTTTTCTATGGGAAATTTTACATTGTTTGGAAGAGTAACTGTTAAAGCCCCCAACAACAGTAGATAATTGGCGATATAGTGGATTTTATCTGACTGAGTTTCATTACAAAAATGACAGGGATAGAACATTGTCCTTCTCTGAGACCTGGTGCAGAGCTTTTTAGGTTTCTATATGGTCCATGAATCATGTGGTGCCTAATGATTCATGTAAATCTAGATCTGTCACAGGATCCGGAACTTTAGCGTTGATAAATGAGTTTATGTCAGAGGATCTCAATATTTGTTCGAGCCAAACCAGACAATAAGCATGTGGCAATCCTCTTTTCTGTCACTCAATGTATGCTACTACTTCTCCGAAAATATTTCCTTTCGTAAGTAGTTTGATAAGGATACCTAGCTTTAGATGGAAAACATGTTATAAGATCGTGGCGAATATGCGGTTCTTGATGCGGAAGTTCTTTCACAATCCCAGGCTATTTTGAATTGCAGATAAAAGTTATCAATAACTCTGCAGTGCCATGTTTTCTCTCATAGACCATTGCATCCTCTGTGTATTCATGCATATAGCGAAGTCCTTCAGGAAATATTGGTAGCAGGATGGTCAATTGGCCACATTTTTAATATTGCCATCAGTAATTAATGAGTCTCTTAAGTAAATGTAATCGGCAACTCTTAGTTCCCTTTGATGAGTCTTAATGTAAATCACCCTCTCGTGTGCTACTTTAGCATACATCTCAACTATGTATTGTTGGAATAGCGTTCTACATTTAATGAGCATGTTGAAACTCCCGTCACGAGTCATAATCCTCTACGCGTAGAAAGCGTTACATGATATCTTTTTTACTATTACTGTCTCTTTGGTGTGCGGATTTGTTTTCGACACAGAGGAATGATACTCTTCTTGATCTTTCTAATGAATGTTCAAGTACTGTAGTTTGTTTCATTGATGCGTTGTAGTTGCTTGTTTCTGAGATTCAAAATGATGCCCCCGTTGGTGGAACTCCTGGCCCACTATAATAACAGCAACCTCATGTGACCCAGGAACATTGAAACGACGTCCATTTTCTTGTTTTATAGTTTTGACAACATACATAATCACTTTAAAGTCATAACATGCAGCATGCTACATAGCCACCTTAAAGTTTTGAATGAATTGGATTTAGGGACAGATGTACGCGATTTTTCTACTTGCATGGCTTCAAAAATAGCACATGTGATACATTCAAGGAAATGTTTCGCAGGTGTGTTTATGTCAGTATGCTAAGCTTGTTCAACCTCATATGTCTCTGTGGCAATTGATCTTGTTGGTGTGAACCAGAATATCAAGATTCATTTTCGTTCAAGCAAGTATAAATCTTGCCTTCCTGAAACTGCTCATAATTTTCCGATTGTGGATTTCGTTTTCTGGAGGCAACCCATGTTGTTTTACGACCGAGAGAATTCTTTTTGTTTCGTCCTTGCCAATAAGCGCACGAAAATAAAATTGAAACGTTGCTATATACTTAACTAATAAACTTGTGTTTGTTGTGCGACTGCCGATTTTAACCTACTACTGAAACTGAAACGCTACTTCAATTTATAAACACACTTTCAATTTATGTCTAAATTTGTAACTATTTATTTAAACAGCTCAGTACTTGCATGATTGTATTTTCTTAAAATCTGTTCGATTACAAAATAAAAAGGAACACACACAATTCATTCAGTTCATATTATTTTTCATAAGTTTTAAATTATTTACAAATCTGAAATTATTGGTGAAACGGAACAACTTAAGACATTTGAAATGGTAAGTGTATGATCCCCCTCCCCTTTCGCTGCTAAAATAATTCTCAAATTATGGTAGAATTGGTTCAGGTCCCGTTTTATCTATTGGCAATTTTCTATGAGTAATTTACAAAGCGAACAATCAATAAACAAAATTTACCGCAATGTCTAATGTTAAAATAAAATAATGTAAAAACAGTATTGTACCTTTTTCCTATTTTGTACTTTCATCTAACAATTAAAGAAACATTATTATAAAGTAGTTAGAGACATAAATGCTAATGTGTTGTGGAAACGCATGTCAGTAAATTTCCGCTTCGACAAAAAAAAAGTTTCAAACGATGAAAAACTGAACGTATTTATTGATTTTTTTAAAATTAATTTCTTGCTAGACCGAAACACCAACGAGCGAAGAATTCGAATGAACTGCTGAACTGTTTGTATTTTTTATGGAAAATATGACGACATAATACATATGTGAAAAACATAATAAAATTATTATTTAGAAACCCATCTTAAACACTTTAATGGGCGGTTGTTATATAAGTATTTCGCCAAACAAAACAAAAGACACTGTAATGTTTAAAGTTTAGTTAAAAATACTGTAAATAAAATAGCAGTGTACCGTCTGTGTATCATGTACTTTCATTTAACAATCAAATGAACATCATTGTAAAGTAGTTCCAGACAAAAATGTTGGTGTATGGTGGAAACTCGTGCAAGTAACTTTCCACTCCGCCACAAAAAGGGAGAAAAAACAAACTTTCAAACGATGAAAAACTGAATGTATCTCATTTTTTTGCTTTAAATTATGTACAATGCTAACATTATTGGGAAAACTGAACAATCAAACACACTCGAAAATGTAATTTTATTTTCTCCTTCCTTTAAAACAATAGAATATTTTCAAGTTATGATAGAATTAGTTTAGTCATTGCTTTTATTAAATGGCAATTTATATTGGTTATTAAAACACTTTAATGTATTTGTGAACTAGAAAAACCAAACAGCACACATATTTAAATAGTGAATGTCTTAATATATATATATATATATATATATATATATATATATATATATATATATATAAAAATTGTAATTTAATTTTAAGTTAACGTCTCGATCAAACACTATCCCCCAAAAAAATAAAAAAAAAAGTTTGGTACTTACACATGGAAAGTACCCTGCGTAAATAATAACCTTTATATGTCGATGTCCTTTGTACTGGTCCTGGATATGACCTTAAACTATATCCAGTGGTGAGGCCCCAACTTGCGGGCTTTGGGGAGTGTGGAGCCACCCTTTAATTACCATTGCTCCCAGGTCCACTCTGACCCGGAGTAGTAGTACCTGTTAGGATCACAACTATGGGTTAAATAGAAACTGATTTGAAAACAACAAATATATTCTATTAAAAATTGTTCGTCCAAATCTTTGGATTCGGCATTAAATAATCCGAAAAGGGTTGATATGCCGTAAAACAAAAACAACCAGCCAACCAACCATTAGTACTTTCATCTAACAAATCAATACACAGAAGATAAATTAAAACATAGAATTAGAGTAAATAATTATATTGAAACACTCAGCATAATCAGTAATAATAAAAAATAATGTAATGCACTGAGCTCGTTATATATATATATATATATATATATATATATATATATATATATATATATATATATTTAATTTTGAGTGTGTTGTCGACCGTTTATTGTACGTGTTTACACAGCAATTGAAGATAAATAAATAATCCTTTTCCCTGAAAAAGAAAACTTTCTGTACTTATACATAGAAGATACTAGGCTTAAATAATGGCAATATTATGTAGGAAACCAATCTATACGTTCACCTAACCAAGCAACAAAGAAAAACTAAAGTAAAATTTGAACTAAAACTAAATAATTAATGCAATACAAGCGCGGGAACGGCTTTGCCCTGGCGTAAAATACGCGTAAATGTGATATTTTAAGTTGTCCAGATTTCGTATATATTATTATAGAGTTGTGATTTCAAAAGTAAAAAAAAAAACAGTACGTGGGTGCCATCAGCTAGAATCGAAACTGAAACTGTAGCGTTCAAAGCTGGTGACGTTACCACTGTACGCATATAAACCGATTAGAAATTAAAAATAAACTAAAATAAATGTACAAAATGTATAACGATTTTTTGCAAGTTTGACCCATTTTGAACTCCTTAAAACCTGTTTTAACCGGCTAAAGACCCATAAAAGAACGGTCCGTAAAAGAAAATCCAATCATTTGAGGCCCATAGCGCCGCGCTGCGACTTTTAGGAGATAGAGTTTGAATATATGGAGACAGACAGACATATAGTGTTTTATATATTAGATCAAGAAAAAACAGCATTTTTACAATGGAGTCATCACTTATCGAGGCCCGAAGGCCACTCGAAGATAAGGGTTACTGAATTTAATGTGGTTGTGTACTAGTCGTTAATAGTGTTGATTGGGTAGAATTGGATTATTTAAAAGAGAGACAGCCCAACTTGCTTACATTGAACTTTAGTGGGGCAGATTGCCGAAACAATCATTCACTTGTATCATTAAGTGAAAGATTCTTATGGAATATTGAGGTAACCTGCCCCACTACTTGAATGCTAACATATTGTAATCGGTAATTATGAGTTTGTAGTGTGCTATAGATCGTTAATTCTATTAGTTTGCACGGTAAATAAAGATAGTTAAATGAGTATAATTAAATTTAAAAAAATAGATGTAATCCCATAGAATTGTATTTTCACGGAATAATTCAAGGAACAAAAGCAACGCCAAAACGCGATTGTCTAACATGCATAAAAATAGTATTCATTAGAAAATAATTTAATGGCTCTGCTCTATCGATATTTTCATGGCAAGTGTTTGTCTGAACTCCAGTCTATGACCCTCTTCCATTTGGCAAACTTTTACAAAAAAGAGTGGACCTGGGAGCAATAGAAATTAAAAGGGTTGCTCCATACTCCCCAAAGCCCTGAAGCTGGGGCCTCACCATCGGATATAGTTTAAGGTCATATCCAGGACCTATGATATTTTGCTTATCGTATTGGCAAGTACATTCATATATATATATATATATATATATATATATATATATATATATATATATATATATATATATATATATATATATGTATACATATATATATATGTGTGTGTATATTTATATATACATACGTATGTATGTGCTTAAGTATATATATATATATATATATATATATCAGTTTAGTGTATGAATAGTTCAGAAGTAATTCACTGATAAAATATGTCTTCTGTAAAAAACGACATCGTCAAAATGTCAAGATTTTTGTGTCCAGTAATAAACATACATTTTTTTTACTCTCATTCACCTCAAACAGGATATATCGCTACTTGGACGTAAGGAACCACAATATCAAGACTATATCTACAGAGGAACTATGTAGTAAGTTGAGCAATAAGATGTCTGTTCACATTACATTTAATTTCTGCGTGGCAGTACAGTCAAAAAAGCAAAATAATTCTAGTCTAGCAGACCGAGGAAAGTAATTATTACGGTAGAAGTCTTTCCGGCATCTATGTGTCTTTACAGTGAAGGGGTATGCTTTTGCTGCTTGTATGTTTAGTCGGATTTTGGTTAATAGTGAAGGACCTGTTATGTTAGAGACTCGTTTTCGGACTCGGTCTTCGAAAAAGAGACTATTGATAGGTGCACCAGCCAAGATTCGGCAGCAATACTCCATGCATCTGCGAATGGTGGCTTTGAAAATGTAAAAAAATACTGTCAGTTGTGAGTAATTTTCTAACAGGTAGAGAAAGTCCGTCTTCTTTGCAACAGCCTTGGCAACGGCTTGAATGTATTTGTTCCATTCCGTTCCAATTTTGTTGATTAAAATAATTCAAAATTATTCTAATCAACAAAATTGGTACGACATATGCTTTGCTGTAGCATCTTTTGCATTTAGTTTTTTTTTTATTTCATGTAATCGTCTTAGAAACTGTTTAAATTTAGTGATAGCAATGTCCAAACTTCAAAAATAGAATTTTAGGTATATTCAAAATTTGACTGATCGTATTTTCTGTATCTTACTTGAGGATTCCTCAAATATTTATTGGATATTCTTTTTGTTATTTTCATGCTAAACCAGAACAGTGTACATTCTGTCTAAATAACAAATCTGAAATTCTAAACTTTAAAGAATATACTATAAATCTATTAAACGGTGTAAGTGAAATAGCAAACAACTGTATACGCAGAATAAGCTTAACTTTACAATAAAAATACTGCAAGTACTTATTAAACAAAAATAATTAATCAGGCATAAAAAATTACAAAAATTATCCAAGAACGGTCGCGTTAAACAAAGTTACCTAACAAAGGAGGACAAAGTACAAGTTAATTTAACGTTTTCTATGTGACGCTCTCTGGCATTGACTAATGAAAACATTACTCTGTGGACAGAAATACCAATGAATCGGATTAATTAGATTGTTTGAATAAATACTCCATGTATATATCGGGTAATCATTTATTATCGAAGTTTCGTTGTGTAAGTTGCAAAAATCCAACGAGAAAATTCATTCATTGTTTCCAAACGTGTCCTCAAATTGGATACGAAAATGATCTAGAAACCCCGATAACAGAAGTACTAAGCCATTTTTCCACGAATAAAATCCATCCAGCTATGTGGTGTACGTGCAACCTCGAACTATTTCTGACTGAGAGAATTATGCATGTTTTCTCTAGATACGCCATCATAAACGCAGTGCATTGATCCATCACTGAGTTAAACCATGGCTTCATTAATCAATAGATTAATCATCATCGCGCTTAGCAAATAATACATGAGTTGATTGCATCTACATAATGTTAAGTGTGGAAACACTACACAAACACTATTCTCCAGTGATAAGCAATATGGTTTTCGTCCTGCGAGATCTACAGCTGATGTACTGATTGTAATTTTGCATAGGATCAGTGAATATATTGACGGAGGTTTTCTCTCAAGATCAATAGTTCTTGACATATCAAAAACATTTAATAAGTGTTTGGCATAATGGTTTACGAGATTTCTAGATATTACATATCTGAAAATGTATTCTCAACCATCGAATCTTTTCTTTCCGATATGTGTTTACATGTAGTCATCGTTGCTGAGAAGTCTGGAACCTAAAGCAGCAATGCCAGTGTGCCTCAAAGTTCCACCCTGGACCCAACTCTCTTCTTTTCTTTTATTTCCATCAATGATTTCTCAAATCTCATTCTTAATTCATTCGTCGACATATATGTAGATGATACTACAATCTAAGGCCAGAAGCGACCAATAATATTCTGAGTCTCTCTCCTCTGACCTTGAATATGTAGCGCAATGGGACAAAAGGTGGCTGGTTTATTTTAATGCATCAAAAACCAAGCTTCTATCTTTTCACCATAAACGTTCTGATCTCCCACTTGGACCCCATTTATATGAATAGCTCTCGTCTAAAAAAATTTTTTTAACACGCGTATCGACAAGCTCCTGTCCTGGAATGGTAACCCTACATCAAGTCTGTTTCAAGACTCGCCGAAAAAAAATGGTTGCGTCCTTCTACTGCTCTCGAAGCACCTCATTCTGCCTTGAAAGAGTTCAAAACTTAGTTGGTGATGGCTTTTTTTCTCCTTACTGCAACCTCTTGCCGATAGTAGAGACGTTACGAGCCTGGTATTTTCATGGTAAGTGTTCATTTGAGCTTAAATTTATGGTTTACTCTTGCTAAACTTTTACAAATTGCTTTCCACTTGACTACAATATGATTGCCTTCAAGTTGAGCCGTCCCCTTAAATGATCAAATTATACCCGATTTCCACCACTAACGATTACTACACTTTTTTCTAGATTACCACCGTACACTAATTAACCCTAATCCTCGATTGCCCTTCGTACTTTTATAAGTGGTGACTTCATTATAAAAAAACACGTCATGACTGGTTAGAAGTCCTAAGTAATTAGCACTTGTATTTTTCAGTGTTGGCCGCATTGAAGATTGAACCTTCAGCCTTCCAGAATTACACTTACAACTGATTTTTACCAGTTAGTTATGCCGAGTTCGAAAAGATACCCTTGAAAAAGGTCGGAGGTTACATTGACTGAAACGTTGTGAAAATAACATTCAAGATGAAAACAGTAGTCCGAATTGCTCAAATAATATGAAAGATAATCTGGTCGAATGATTTTTACATATGCTAACGTTTACTAAATTTTATGCATTTAAAATGTGTTAGCTCTTTCCAGAATCCCTGTAATATAGAAAGAAGGAAAAGAATAGAGTTGAGATAAACAATTTGGGTTTGAACAATCAGCTTATAACTGAAAATATAATCTGATGTATGTAGCGGCTTAGGTTTACAAGGCAAAGTTTGCAGCTTGAAAGCTAAAATATTTTTAAATAGTTACTCGATTTTCAGAGAGTTATTAAACAACAGGTGATCGTAAAATGTTCTGTTCGAATAATGAAAAATAATAAATAAAACAAATTGGGTTAAAAATTGAAATTAAGTAGGTATTAATACAAACAAAAACTAGCATTTAATTCATTTGAGTAAAGGAAAAATAAAGGAATCAGAAATTAACAACGTTCTCAAAGAAGCAATATATCACGCATATATTCTTTAGATCAATTTAATTGACAGAGCTAACAACTGAAAATTTAATTATTAGTTATTAAGGAGCTTGGAATTTATTTGAAAAGCTTACAACGGAATGTAAAAACTATTTTAAAACCTGTGGAAGGCTTTTTTTTCTTAATTGTAATATCTATAAGAAGAATACAAACATTTATTGAATTGTGGTTAAAAAAAAATTTAGAGGAAACAAATAAGGTTTTCTGCTTTTAGGGCATATTGGGACTTTAAATAAAAGCAGTTTTGGTAAAAACACTATTATGTAATAAGTGGCATGTCGAAATTAATAAATGTTCACGAAATATCACGAAAAATAATTAAGTAGAGAAATAATCACAAATAAAATTCATTGAATTATAGAGTTTTATCATACTTGTTAATATTGAAGATTTCTTAAAATCCAAAGAAATAAACTGCAGTTTATGATTTTTACAAAATAAGTGTAATCCACCATTTCTAAATAGAAAATGGCGGACCGCGTATATCTATATTTTTCTTGTAAAACATAATTCTAGAAGGTCTTCTACTCGATCCTTTTTCATAATTTTTGAAATTCATGCTAATTTCGACATGACAGGTAAGTATTTAATAGTGCTTTACGTAAATCGCATTTTTGAAAATCTTATATTGGACCGAACTTTTTTATAACAACGTTTGAGAAGAACAAAAAGGAAATGAATACCGATTTCATATGGTGCCTTAATAGATTTTATAAAATAATTTTACAAGTTAGATTTACTTGAAAAAGTTAATCGAAAAATTATTTTGAAGAGACGAGAGTTAATGATATGAAGTTTTATATTGGCTTATTGCTACATATTATAGATTATGCTCGGTAGCTATTAAATTAGCTCGTGTGAAATTGGACGATGTTCACACTGAGTGCATAAGTATAATCCAAATCTGTATAACAGAAGTGTTTCCAATGTTGAAATAAAGATGGGTGACAAGGATATGGCAACAGTAAGAAAAACAGAGTTGAACGATTTCGAATGACGTCATGCTTTCGAGAAAATAAAACTAAAGTTTTTCAGTTTGAAATTGGAAGAATTTCTCTGTATTTGTGTCTAAAAGCTATTCAAATCAAATCAGAGACATTAAAATTTTCAAATATTACAACATAATTGAAATTTAAGAACAATATTTATGAATTGATGTGTAATACCTGTTGCCAATGTTTTTATACAAAATATGTTATGTGAATTTTTATAAAAGAATTCCACCTATTTTAATCCCATTTGCATAAAATTTGATTAAACAAAATATATTTCAAATTACCATACCTGAACATATAGACGTGCATAACTTCATATATAAATCTTGCATTTTACACATTCCCTGCTTTGTGTGTGTGTGTGTGTTTGTTTTTTTTTTTTTGTTTTTTTGCATAATCCAAATATAAGCATGATTCAAGGTCAAATTCTTAATGTCAACACATTCTATATGATTTAACATTTTGCTCCTGGCCATTCGTTTAAGGAAGATAAGTGTTTGCAGTTTTTTTTTTAATTCGTCCTTATTGTTTATCAATAATATATATATATATATATATATATATATATATATATATATATATAAATATATATACATATTATACACACATATATATGTATATATATAATATATATGTATATATATAATATATATGTATATATGTATATATATATATATATATATATATATATATATATATATATATATATATATAAACACAATGACCAAAAACGCTCTGATGATTCAAAGCAAAATTTACAGAAACATTTATTTTAAGGTTTTATTTTGAGTTGCGATATTTTGTGCATATTTTTTCTTCTTTTGCAAATTGTTTTTTGGCACTTATACATCTATTGACATTTAATACGATATATTCCTTCAATCATGTATACATAGACGCACATTTTATGAACAGATGAAATCTCTGCGTCCAACCACGAACGACTTTCACGTATTTAAGGCGATGTTGTTTTAAGCTAAACCAATTGTGTTTTTGTAATGGTTTGTGGAGGAATCTCAAATCCATATTTTTGCATGAATAATTGGTAATAAGTAGAAATTTTAAAAGTTCGTTATATTCAAAATGTTACGATTATTTGTGTTGTGTTTGGTAATAAAAAAAACAATATCAGAATTTTAACGGGAGGTTTCCTTCATTCTTGAAATAATTAGGTGATGAAGTATGTGCTAATGGATTGTGAAAGAAATGTGCTGTTATACTTTGTTGATTTTGCTAGTATATATGAGTTGCTTATTAATAAAATACAATATATATATATATATATATATATATATATATATATATATATATATATATATATATATATATATATACCCGCTACTTAATTGGCTGAAAATGCGAAGCTCGTGTTTGTTTGTTTACGAACAGGCGATTTGAGCACTATAAAAGTGGTGGTGGGTGTCTATTTAAATAGACCTTCCGACGATTTATTTACGGGCGTCGATTTCATGGTCGAGTGGAAGAACTGCCGACTGTCAACACGACGGTTCTAGGTTCAATCCTTGCCTTGGGAGAGATGCTAGTCTAGCGGCACTGATGAGTTGTGATACAACGAAACAGGACTGTATGTCGATGACTATATATATATATATATATATATATATATATATATATATATATATAATTATTCAGACACACATGTTCTGTCATAATACGACTCATTATTGGGGCTTAACTTAGCGAGATTCGAATTGAGGATCTGAGACTCTGGCGTTTCAAACTCTACACTTAGCCAAGCCTCGCTAGCAATAAATAAATCGTCTTTTATTTAGATGTTATTTATTCATTATTGGTGTTCTTTAGCAAGACGCATTACCTAAATGCTAATTAAAAATAATTGTCATTCATCAATGTCATAGCCTCCGATTGGGACCGACACACACACATACACACACACACACACACACACACACACACACATATATATATATATATATATATATATAGAGAGAGAGAGAGAGAAAGAGAGAAATAAAAAGGAACAAACCGTATTATGTGTTCATCAACGTTTCGTCTTTATTTTGAGACTTCCTCGCGAAATAAAGACGAAACGTTGATGAACACATAATACGGTGTGTTCCTTTTTATTTCTCTATTTTGTCGGAATACTATTTCCATTATTTTCATCATATATATATATATATATATATATATATATATATATATATATATATATATGCATATATAAGCACATACATATGCGTGTGTGTGTGTCTGTGTGTGTCTGTGTGTGTGTGTGCTTAGCTACTTTATAAAATAGCATATTCGCCATCGTTTTGTTACCAATACTTATTATGAGGAAGTATATTCAAAATCATTTTCCCGGTTTAAATGTTATGTATTTTCAAAGTATTCTTCCTCTAACTTATTTAAGCAATATATATTTCAGAAATCAAAATATATGACTCGTATTTCTTGTTAAGTTTTTCTTAGGTTTAAGTTTGGCGTTGATTTGTATTAACGTCAGTCATGATAAAAACGTAATAATTAGTTGGGTTAATGAAGTAAGAAGTACACACACACACACACACACACACACACATATATATATATATATATATATATATATATATATATGTATATATATACATATATATTCTGATATTAGAATCATACAAATCCAGAGAAAATCACAGACACCGTATTAACGCGACAAATATATACATTCCGATTAAAATTTAAAATGTACCTGGATAACTAAAATTTACCAAGTATCTTATCCACAACTCCACGAAACCTTTCTGATTCAGTTGTATGTTACGCTATTTTAAGGATTGAAAATTGCATCCTCAATGAGACCCGAAATTACTTAGGACTTCCACTTAGTCGTGACTGACGAAGCGAAAGCGTTTTACTCTGTTGATTAAATAAAGAGTTCTGTTCGAAATTTTATGCAGATTCCTGGGTTCGACAGAAAGATACCTGAGTTCCACAAAACACATATAAAAATGGCGGAGCTTACCTCGACCGAAACGTTGTGAAAATAACATTTAAATAATATCAGTGATCTGAATAATACAAATAATACGGGGTGCTATTATAAATGTGTTTTAGAAAGACAAATAAATATTTTTGTATTTCTTCTGAAGTTATTATTATGTTTAAGTCTGGCGTTGATTTATATTGACGTCAGCCATGATGAAAAACGTAAAAGTTTGTTGGGTTTATAACGTCAGAAGTTATATCGTTTTCGATGATTCTGTCTAAACTTAGGAGTTGAGACTAGAATTCTTGATTAGTAATAACGAATACAAAATAACGATGAAATCAGCTAATATTTCACGATGAGGAATAAATATTCAACGCAACACTCAATATCTTTGCTTCGTGACTTGCAATTTGATTGCGACTCATTTTTTTTAATCGCTTGCATGTATACATATTTTTTGATAAACAAAAATAAATAAAATGTAATTAGAAATGACTTGTTTAAATATTTTAAAAATTTAAAACATACATTTTTTTATTAGAGTTTTTGCAAAACAGTTCATTCACTCTCTTTTCGGAAATATATTCTATTACAAATCCACTGTATGATGGTCGATTCCAATCCCGACTCAATTGCACGCGAGTCGATATTCCACTTGAACTGCCATGCTACACACAAGAAATTTGTCCCGACAAACTTACTGCAGTTGTACAACCTCTACACAAATACTCCCGACTTACCTCAATAGCTGTTAAATAACACTTCTTCACTATAAATATCTCCTGATGTCTAGACATTTCATACTCTTTTCTCAAATAGCTTTCCTTAGAAACTCCATCCATGTTTACTGTTTAGCCGATTGTACCAACATGCAGAAATTTGAATGTAATTCAAACAGACATCTTGCAGTCTTACTCACCGACAATGTTGCCCCCTATATGTCTTTCTCATTTATGCTTCACTATCAATATGACTTTATTGGCAGTGAACAAATATATTTGTGAAAATAAATTTACTAGCAGTGAAACCTGACGTTGCCCATAATTGAATGGGGATCCACAAATATTCTATCCTACCATAATTTTATTGTCATTTAAATAGGTGAACTCGTCCACTTTTTAAACAAATCGATTGATTGCTTGCTCTAGTTAGGGACTCCGCCCCGAGCATATACTGGAAAGAAGTTTCACATGCCACCCCGCAGTGAATTAGTCCACTATACATTGTATTTTACATTGCACTGTAGAGAATCCACTGTTTTTATAAAATTATCTGTAAATAATGACTTTACTTAAAGTTTAAAATTCAAGCGTCAAGTATCATGGTTCAATTGTGCTCAAAACAGAAACATTTAATTTGAACGCGCCCCTGTGTTATCAAAGAACCAACTGCTGATTTTATGAAATTTTTTTTACATACATTAAATTAAAGTTAAACGTGCACAACTCAAGTATAATAGCTCAATTGTGATCTAAAAAGAAGCATTAATTTCAAACGCGCCTTCGTTTTATAAAAAGATTCTTTATAGGATGCGCCTTTCTGCTAGCGCGGTGATAAAACTTCTCAAATGCATTCGATATATTAGGTTGTATAAAAGTGTTGACTTTGGTCAAAATCGAACATTTTTTTACAAGTGAGTCACCACTTATGAAGGCCCGATATTGTAGATCGGAAAGCAGGCCAGCAATACAGTGTTCCACAGACGAGTAGTTTTAAGAAAGAAGCTTTATTCATGGGATCTGTGTTTAGATTTAGGCACAGATAGAGAGTGGGAAAAATGTTGATAGTGGTTGTAGCTAGTCGAGTTTTTTGTGAAAATCCAGCGAAGAGAGCTGGAAAATTGGCTAAATCTGCTATCACGCAAACTCTAAGTAACACCAGTTTTTATCAGTGAGCTAATGTTGAATATTGAGCGGGGGCGGCGACGATAAAACCAGAAGTGTGGACACATGCGTACATTTCAGCTGGACTTTGCTCTGCATTCTTGTGTTGAATAAAAATGCCATGATTTGTAATTATTACCGAAAACAAAGACAGGCTTAATTTCCAGGTCGGGCTAATGCAAAATAAAGAAGAACAATTAAATGCTTAACATTTTTACATTCCAGGAATGTCGGTTGATGTCTTTATAAGACACACATAACATAAAAAAGAGAAGTATAAAGAGGAGAGCCGGTAGACGTCCAGTGTGGATTACACCGTCGCCTCACACACGCGCGCACACCCCCACGCGCGCGCGCACGTGCGCGCGCGCACACACGCACACACACGCACACACACACATGCGCGCACACACACACACACACTTGCCACTAAGCGCAATTTTTGTCCCATCTCTTTTTCTCCCTTGTTAATGACGAACAGTGAATTGTAAATAATATTGTGTATTGACAAAATTTTTCTGTTTATTTTGAGAGCAAAGACAAAAGGATTGTTAGGTGTATATAATTCCGCAAACATTTGAAAAGTGTATATAAAATTACATATACATCCAATAGCACAACACTACGAGGGGCGTGCAATAGGTACTGCCCCTGACCCACTTCCCATAGCAGTAGAGCAACGAAACTTGGCACAATTATTAGCCTTTCTCTACATAGGAACCACCCAGAGTTATGCATTTCTCCCATTTGATGCAGCTCTGGAGACCGTTTTTGTAGAACACCCCAGGTTGGTCCTCCAACCACTGACTTCAGAAATCAAGGCTGCATCGTCTGGGAAACGCTTTCCTTTTAAAAACAACTTCATGGCTGGGAAGAGGTGAAAGTCAGAGGGTGCAAGGTCAGGAGAGTAGGGAGGATGGGGAAGTGTCACTTATAATGCTGTGTACGAAAACACCTGAGTAAATAATACTAATATAGAAGTAAAGAGACTTATTGTTCTAAGTTAGGCATAGAAAATAGAGAATATATTAAACGATATCTCACAGTTCATGAATTTTCGAATGAAATCCAACTAAATTAATTATTGTGGCCGCCCTAGTTAAACGGCTCACAAGTACGTCTAGTAATTACATAGAAGCGAAGGGAACGTCAAAAGAGAATAAAAACAACGACGTCGAAAAGACGTAGGAAAAATGGCGCACTGGACATGATTTTTACGCAGCTGTTTTTTCAAGCTAAAGAGGTCATTAAACATTGAAAGTGTTTTGGGAGACTGCGAATTTCTGAAATCAACAGGTATATGCAAGGCAATTATGAAGAGAACGCCTTTATAACAGAAATACATTGTTATCTGTGTAGGCAGGGAGACTGTCTCCGGCATTAAAAAAATAATATCAATGTTATTGCGTTTACATTTATGTTTTTTTATTTGTTTGTTTTTAATATAAAGATGGCGATGATGTTCATTCGTTTGTTTTTGTTTTTTCATATTTTATTATAATAGTAATAATAATAATAATAAGAAGAAGAAGAAGAACAACAACAACAACAACAACAACAACAACAACAAGGTGCGGAGAAGTTGGTTTTATGTTACACACTGTGGTTTTATTATGGCTGATCGCATTTGAAAAGCCAGCAAGGATTATAATTGGAATTTTTCCCGAAGATTTAACGATATAAAAATTATATTATTGTCATTAAGCACAATAAACTGGTATTATGAACGCGAGGTTCATAAGAAGGAAAAAATATAAAAGAAAGCAACATTTATTATAAAATAAAAAATAGACCACCTGTAAACTGTTGTATATATCTCTGCTTATATATAAAAGGCACTTTGTGTGTGCTTGAGTGTAAGATTCCATTCCTTATGGACTCTGAAACGGCTGGGCCATTTTTTTTTTAGTTTTAACACAAATGAAATTTGTGCGTTTGGGGATGTTCTTAGGGATTTTTTTTATTGAAATGTCTCTGTTAAGTATCGAAAATCGATGCCCAATAACCAGATTGAAGAAAGAACAGCCCGATGGTCACGAAAATTAAAACTCTTATACAGCCATATCGTTTCATTTTAGGGTCATTGTATTGGTAAAGGAAACTTTTTCTCCACCTAGAATTCAGATAAATATATTTACGTATAAATAGATGAATACATACAAGTACCTGTAACGTAAATGAATTAAACGTATGAATAAATATATCTATAAATGCGACACATTCGTTTCTCGTCTATAAGCGGTGTTCTTAACTCAGCGGTTGAGCTTCTGGTCCTTGTTTTTGGGTTCTCAGTTTCGAATCTCGCCAAGTCTAGCCAGGTTGATGTATCGTAAGACGACATAACATGTCTTCGTAAATATATCAACTTAGTGGCGTGAAGGTTAGTGTAACCTTGTGTGCGAATTCATGGAAGTAGACGTGACGTCAAATAGCTCAAAGAGGGGTGAACCTAAAGAAGAAGAGGTTTGACCGGAAGCTTTGTGGCGTAAACACGCGTGTTGAGAAATGTTTAGTTAAAATATAATTAACCAGTAATTATAGACTTCCCCCCTCTCTCTCTCTCTCTCTCTCTCTCTCTCTGTCTCTCTCTCTCTCTACCTACCTATCTACATACCTATCTATCTATTATCTATCTATCTATCTATCTATCTATCTATCGCTGTCCCGCCGGTTAGTTATTTGGATTGGATGGTTAAAAGCGAATAAACACTTCCTGTTTCTATTTGGCCACTTTTTTGGGATATCATTGAACTTGTTTATCGGTTGCGTTTTCTGAGTCTTGCAGGATTAAAAGAAGAATACAACCGCGTGCTTCTTTTCGACAACAAGCGCCGACCTCAATAATTTTCTCTTTCTGTTTCTGGTCGTGTCGTCGTCTCTTACATTAGCGGTTGCCGAGAGGAGATTGCGGTGGCTCACAAGTATAATAAGAATAAAACAACCCAAAACAGTAAACACATTCTTCATTCTTCAGCCATTTAAACGCTAAAGTTCACATCTTAGTTTTACTATCGAGGTCATGTTCGTCAATCAGTTAATCCATTCATCTGTTCATCTCGGCGTCCTAAAGTTGTTTCGATTTGGTCCAAGCTGTACCCAACCGTCAGCTGTCCCAAACTGGAGATTGTCATCAACTTTTGCGACTCAAGACTGTTCATAAATTGTTCCCAACTGTCCGTAAACTGTAGAAAAGCTTACCTCTCTCCTAAAACTGTCTGTAAATTTAATTCTATATTGCCCTTTATGTTCAGTTCTTTATTCCAATGTGACACCACGTGGTACCTCACCGACCGCTTGCTTCGTTAGCCGTTAATTTCTCTTTCATCTTCTGTTCTTCTTTCATTTTTTTTCTAGTTGTGACCGTGTCATCGTCACGTTCACACTGGCAAACGTCGATGGGGCGTGCACGGTTTCAAAAGTAGAAAAATAAAACACAACACAAAGAAAGCGCAGACTCCGATACTTTATATTTACGGTTGGACTCTGTGTGTGTGTGTGTGTGTGTGTGTGTGTGTGTGTGTGTGTGTGTGTGTGTGTGTGTGTGTGTGTGTGTGTGTGTGTGGGAGGTGTCACTATCAATCCTGTTCACGTCCTGTCGAAGCTAGGTTCGTCTGTTGCCATTAGTTCATCTCGATCTTCTAAATCTTTCTCGACTTTACCCTAGCCACGACCTGTCTTCAACTGTCTCCAGCCCTTAACTGCCGTAAGCGTCCAACCCAACTCTGACTGTTTTCGTCTTGTACTGTCGTAAAGTCCGACTGCGACACCTTAATTAACCATTATATTTCAGTTGATTTTTGTGCCTTGGTAAACAACATACTACTTACAATTGTCTTTCTACTAGTCTCCCTTACTATACCTTTGTTTTATTGATCAACTGTTTCTTCTTTTTATTATAGTTTTTTGTTTTTTGTTCACTTCTGAACACTTTTAGGGAGGATAGCCATAGTATCACAGAAGGAACCTCATATTGGAACTATCTACCAGCATGTTATGAAAAGGCATGCATTTTATTCGGTTGTGACTAGCAATACATAAGACCTCGCCTAACACGGAAGATATATGTAACGAAACTAGCCTGAAAAATCGTCGAAATGCCTTTAATCATCAATATAACATCTGATTCATTTTTAAACAGCAACTAAATATCTTACAAAATTAATTAGAATTAACAATAGTCACTTAATCATACAACATGAAACGATATTATTATATTTTCCTTTAATAAGAAATAATAACACATCACATTCTTTTTATGATTTACAGTTATGCTGTTAGGAGGTGAGAGCGGTTAAGTGGTTAACGACATCACAAGCCGACCAGGACGTGCCAAGTTCGAATTTAGTTCGTTCCAAAAGAAAACTTTCACTTAGGATGTTGGCAACCTTCACGTAAGTACCTGATGTCGTTCTAGAAATAATTCTGACGAGAAATATACTAAGAAAACTAATGGCAACAATAGAATCTTCGGATTCATAGATGATGATGATGATGATGATGATGATGATGATGATGATGATGATGATGATCTATTAAACATATACATTTTCAACAGAGGTACATATGCACTGATTAACATTTTAATTATAATTCCACATATCAATAAGCGTTGAATAAGAATTTATTTAAATTTAATCAACATTTTTAGATAGACACTGATAACTCGATCGCCTATTAATTCTTCTTTTTGCATATATATCGATGAATTAATAACAAGATTAAACAAACCCAAATCGTTTGTGTTCAGGTCAGAATGTGTAAACTGCATAGATATTCAGAAAAAAAACATAATTTTCTTATTGATTTCGAATTTCGATGCAAATATAGAAAATTATCTCAACTTCCATTCGGGGAATGGAATAGAATCGATCTTATCTGTATAATCTTTGATTGCACTGGTTTTACGGGAATATTAAATATTAAGACCAGTATTGATGGCCACTGTAAACCTGCATCAGCCATTCGTAGCGTTTTATTTCGCATTGAAATTGAATAGTAATGCTTTGACTTGAACTTCAGGGGGTAAAAACTACAATCATGAATGGTATGAAGCGTGTTACGTCAAATCAATTTGGCTGCTAGCCTGTATCGATTGCTGAAAAACACTAATGTTTAATCTTTGTATATATATATATATATATATATATATATATATATATATATATATATATATATTGGATTTTACTTGTGCGAATGGACATTTAATTAACTTTCTTGGATTTACATTTTTGGATTTTACCATCATTGGATACTTTACCTTTCACCAGACTATCCATTCACGTGAAATCACCTTTTTCTTCACTATATGCCCTCTGCTTCACTTTTTGTTATCAAGTAAAATCTTTGACTTACTTGCAGTTTCATCAAATACTTTTGTATGCAAAATCCGATCCCGCATTTTGCTAGTTCCTACCCTCTGATGAGAAGGAAAGTATTTCTTCGAGACTCCGCGGATTTAGAACTATCCACTTATTAAAGTGTTTCCTTTTCAGATTAAATATGTATTTAACTCTTTTTCAAATGGTTTTAAGCATGTTTTATTAACTATTTGCTCTTATATATATATATATATATATATATATATATATTATATATATATATTATATATATATTATATATATATTTTATATATATATATATATTATATATATATATAAATATATATATATATTTATATATATATATAAAGACGAAACGTTGATGAACACATAACACCGTTTGTTCTTTTTTATTTCTCTATTTTGTCGAAATACTATTTCCATTATTTTCATCATATATATGTATATGTGTGTGTGCGTACATACATATATATATATATATATATATATATATATATATATATATATGCCTTCAATAAACTTCCAAACTTTGTCTGTATGAGCACTTTTCGTGATAGTATACATACACTCTAGTCATCTCCAAAAAATTCTGCAATTCACTTGTTGTGCCGTTTCATCAACTTCTGGAAGGCCTCATGTAAGTTCTCCGGTGTGAGCGTGTCAATGACCCTCGCCACGGCCGCTTTAATCTCCTCAATTGTTTCATAACGACAGCCTCTAAGGTTTTCCTTGAGTTGAAGAAATAACCAAAAGTCACAGGGAGCAAAGTTAGCCTTATAGGGAGAGTGAGGAACTGTCTTCGTGCTCATCTTGGTCAGTTAGTCTGTGACAAGTATGAAGCTATGAACTGCACCCTTGGAACACACTTTGCACAAATCTTACGCATCTTTAGTTCCCCGCAAGTAATTGTGTGTGCAGTTTATTTTCTCTATAGACATACGGCGGTCTTTATCCATTTGACGAATCAACACTGGTGTTATGAGTTTAGTACTCTTTCTACAGCTCTCATAATCACTCACAGATGCCTTGCTTTCCTTGAATCTATTATGCTACTCAAAACCTGATGCTCTAGCTATGCAAGATGACTCAAACGCATTCTGAAACATTCCATACGTTTCTGTGGCATTTTACAAGTTTAAAACAGAATTTTATTGAATATCGTTCTTCTAAAGTTTACTCACGACCAGATTGCATTTTTGAAATTCGCCATCTGTAACAATCAGACTGAAAGCAAGGTGTGTTTCTGATATTACTCTTCATTTGAACTTGAAATTTAAAAATAATTGGTTAGTCATCTCATAATGATTCTTCATAAATCTCTAAATATTCTACTGTAAAGTTGCTTTTGCTCCCGATTACCGTAAAAACACGTGTTAAATGGGCACATAAGTTCTTAAACGTAAAAATACAATTGTGTGGGGATGATCTATAGATTTTAGCATTGCTAGTACTTTAAAATCAATGAATATTTAATGTTTTATTATTAATACCAGCAGTACAATGTTTTGTTTTAAACTGAATTAAATAAAAAAGATAATTAAAAGAATAATTTAGCCATCCGAAAACATTAATAATTTTTTCCGATTCCGATACCCCAAAAAGTTCCGATTTTTCGGATTCCCGATTTCGATTCCGATTAATCGTCCCAACATTAATATATATATACACACACACACACACATATATATATATATATATATATATATATGTGTGTGTGTGTGTGTGTGTGTGTATGCGTGTGTGTGTGTGCGATTTTATGTATATATATATGTATATATATTATATATTATATGTATATAATATATATATAATATATATATTTATAATTAGCAAAAATTAGTTATATAACTATTTTTTGCAAATCTATCAATCGTGCCGGTTATTCTGATTGATTTTCAGGAAGCTCATTGTAAACTATTAAAAGATGCCAACACGATGTTGGATTAGATTCTAGATCAGTACCAGAGCAGAGAGTCTTACCAGATCAGATAGAGATCAGTACCAGTAGCAGAGAGTCTTAAAATATGTCAGTTTATGAATTTTCATATCAAGTTAAAGTAGAATAAAGGAAGGCAGTGACAGTCCAACATAAAATAATTCGAATTAGATGAAGATGCTTTATTATTCCGTTGTCTTCGTTGTATTATGGTATATCAACCTTTATTTAGTTTGTGATTAGCAAATCACAACACTTTTTAACACGATCCGTTGACAACCGCTGTCACAACAATTTCCCCCACTCTCTAACTGTGCCTAAATCTAAACGCAGATTCTATGAACAAAGCTTCTTTCCTAGAACTTCCCTCCTGTGGAACATTGTTCCACATGCCTGTTCCCGGTCGATTATAATATGGTAGCCTTCAAGTCCAACGTAAACAAGTTCTTGTTTAGACGTCCCCCTAAATAACCAAATTCTACTCAGTTTACACTATCAATGATTTCTACACACTCACCTTACATGCATTAACTCTTATCCTCGAGTTGTATTTGAGTCTTGATAACTGGTGAATACCTTGTAAAAAAATTTGATTTTGTAAATCTATCGAGTTTGAATTGTAAGTAAATGCAATGTTTCCGATTTCAGTTGTACTCGACTTGCCGATTGTTTAGTCTGCGTCGGTATTCATCTTCTGACTCACCTATCTGTTGTATAAGTATCCAAACTTATTAAGCCAGAAATAAAGTATAAGATGTTAAAATGTGTTCAGATAGTTTGAATTGTTGTTAACAAACTTTTAACACGTAAACATTTTAGACAAATCAAGAAACTATATGAAAAGAAGAAAAACGTAATTTGTTGGCATAGAGAAATAATAAAACATAAGTAAACCAAGATAGGAATGCTTGCTTAATGGAATTAAATTGTCGCCAATTATTTGGTGTAAAAACATTAAAAGAAAGAATTTTAACATGATTGCTGTTGAGTTAGAATTTTCATTTGACGACAATTGGCATGATTTCAAAGCTTCACTCTGCTTTCTCTTGTTTTCCTAATAAGTAAAATTGCATTGTTTATCCGTAAGTAATACGAAGGTGTTTGCGTTTGCTTTTAGTATTTTATTATATTATCTGTTTATTGTTTATCATACATATTGGGTGGGAAAAAGCTAATTCCCAATTATATATTCTCTCTTATATATGTCTCTACACACACAAATAGACGTACACACACAGACAGACACACACACACATAGATAATATATATATATATATATATATATATATATATATATATGTATATATATATATATATTTAAATAAGGGAGTAGTCACCAACAATGTGTATTTTTTTAACATTATTTTATTATTCCGTGTCTTGGTTTATTTATTAATTATGTTTGGATCATTGTAATAATGTTTTTAAGTCATTGAAATCGTTTTCTTAAAATCTTAAAAACATTATTACAATGATCCAAACATAATTCTCAATGAAAAACCAAGACACGGAATAATAAAATAATGTTAAAAAAAAAATACACATTGTTGGTGACTACTCCCTTATTTAAATATACATCTTTCTTTCGTTGGAATTTCTTAACCCATTTTATTTGAATATATATATATATACATATATATATATATATATATATATATATATATATATATATATATATATATAATTAAATGCCTTCAAATGTAGTGAACAAAAAATACAATATTTATTACAAAAGGGCCTAATAAATATGTTGAGCTATCATAACTTAAATTATATAAGCACCAGAAAAAACCCTACGCGGATTAATCAACATTTCAACGATGTCACTTATTAGTGGTATCTTGTTCACATAGCTTCCATCAAGAGACTGATTTAAAACGTTTTGTTTCTCTCAATTTTAGGATGTGACGTTTATACAGATTGATCTGGTGTTCCCTGCCTCTACTTAAGGTCATTAAACCCAGAACGATGCTGTTGTACAGATTTGGGTTATCATGCACTCAGTCAAAATTCACACTAGCTTATTTTTCAAATCTCAACTGACATAGGGTTCCTAATATGTAAAAACTATTCTTCTTGGTTCTTCATTGTTATTTGATGATGACGATCTCCTTCTTGGAGTTTGCTGATGTTTAAATAGTCTGAACCCACGGGTACGGTCACAGATCAGCTGCTGGATGGGGCCGGGTGGAGCCGGGTGGAGCCGGGATGGCCTGGCTCGCATACCTCTTTGCACACTTCGCTGTATGGTCTTGTATTCGCTTCTCCTTAATACAGTTCAATACTCTCTGCGAACAGAAGGAGCGCAAGAAATCCTGGCAGGAAGCTAATTCCTCTTGTGTACAGCAGTCTATTCGATCATTTCAGGCATCTTTAGATATGATTTATGACAGGCTTCTTCCGCCCAACAGCATTGCGTGGGCCTTAAAGTATTTGACTAAATGGGATTCTACAGAGTATTATATGGTGGAAGGTCAGCATTGTGCTGATAGAGTACCTCAATCTTCTGGGTGTTGATCGTCAATCTCATTCTGGTATATGCAGTTACAGCTACAGAAAGAATGTTTTGAAGGCCGGTGTATGTGCAACTACGCCAGTCATCGGCATATTGAAGTTCAATGATGGTTTTCAAGGTTAGCTTGGTTGATGCCTGCTGCTTCTTGATGTTTAATAGATTATCAATTAAGCCTGGTTTATGACAACACCAGCCTGCTTGTCCATCCCTCTTCATAGCAGTGTTGTAACACTAACGAGGAAAATGTTGAAAAGAACTGGATCCAGCACACAGCCTTGTCTCATTCCAGTTTCCACACCAGCTGTGTCTTCTAACTACCACTCTGTCCATCATTCCCGAATCGAAATGTGCAAGGATGTTGAGAAACTTGGGTGGGCACCCATATCTGTTCAAAACCTGCTGTAGCACAATGAAGAGTGCCCCTTTTGGAGGAGCTGGTGGCTTCTACATTAATGAACCTTGTACCTAAACTGTCTGTACTTGTGAGGTACAGATGTGTTAAGCAGGTGCTTTGCGAATTTGAAAATGTTAGAATACGTCAATCTGGGATGACTAGCCAGGAATGAGAGTTTGTTTACATTCACCTGAGTCAAAACGATTTGAGACCCCAGAAAACGAAAGCTTAACCCCACAGAACTCATTATCGAGGCATACAGAAAGAAAACCATTCTATATGAATATTTCTCTTTTTCTCATTTTCTGTCTTTAACTGCCTTTCTTTCTCTTTAAATAAAGAAAGAGAGAATTGAATATGATTGTATCGTTTTAAACAGTTTTGAAGCTTGCACCTTGTACAGAACGGACGCACAAATATAGCAGTTTTGCTGCACGCAGGGGTCGACGACAAAATATGCTCCTCCATTGTTAAACGTAAAATAAATTATATATTTTTATAAAAATGCATTTGTTTGCTATTTTTGTATACGCGTTAAATTTCAGTATGCGGCCCCTACCATTACGATGGAAATGCTACCTGTAACGACGCAATGAGGACTCAAGAAGTGACTCATGCCAGCCGATTATAGCCGACGACATATCGAACCATTGATGCTTCCATGTGCCTATCGTTTGATATCGTGTCTAACACCCGCGAAGCTGGTTTCCTCAACTAAGTAACGCTCCCCGGCAAACGATATTGTCACACTGCCACAATAAGCCTCTGTTAACTGTGTCAACTGCTTCCAAGGAATCTATAAAAGCAACGAACAAGTCCCTAGGCTGCTTCCGGTATTTCTCTTAAAGCTGATGCATCACAACAATCATGCCCGTGCTTTCTGGAAAACTCGACTGCGATTTTGGGGTGACCCGTTCTTATACTGTGGACACGAGTTTATGGAGCATGCCCTTGGCAGGGCATATTTCCATCACAACTATAAAAGTGAATGATAAGCACAAATTTGGTAGATGCGGTGTTTTCATAGTTTTAAGAAAAAAAAGAGTTGCTGTAGTTTAAGAGTTTACGTGATACAGAAATATATGAGATTATGGCGTGGTCTCTAACTTTGATGACGTGATGTTTGGACGACGATAGTATTTGAGTATTGCAAAGTACCACACCAACATTTAATATCAATTGGGTTTAAAAGTTATTTTTGGCAAAGGATGAAAATGGAGGACATATATGTGGGCATGCATATAAAAATGGAAAGTAGAAAAAGGTTCAGATAATAGAAGAGTCACCAGTTAGCAAGTGCAGAGTTTGTAAATGAAAAATTAAGAAAAAGGAAATTTCATAATAAAATCTTTTTATATCTAAAAAAAATTTTCAGAATAAAAATTATTTTCGATTAGTAACTGTGTATTTATACAAGTTCGTGTTTGATAAAGATAGTTGAGTAAATACTCACAAGTCAAAATGTTCATAGTGTTAATAATATGTGTATGTAAGTAGTATACATATGTATTTGAGTATTCGGCAAACATTGTGTATGTGTGTTGGTTTACCTTGTTCTTGTTACTGCGTGGATAGCTAGAGTAGCAATTCGTTTCTGTTTCTGTTTATATGTAAGAATTTACGAAGATGAAGAATGCTTGCATGTGAGGCATTGAAGTGCTTCTTTTCGCCTCCCCTGCCAAAGTCACAGTGTGTTGAACAAACGTTTCCAGATCCTTCCGTGCAGCCAGCTGGTGATGTCTCTCTCTAGTTTTGGGCTGTTTATTTGGTGTTTCAAACGATTTTGTTTGATTGAAAATGCTTTGAGTTAAAACGTTTCTGTTAAAACACATTTGCTTTGAGCAGTGAGGAAGAGATCGAATCCCAACGAAGCAGAGAATGAAATAACGAAATATATTAGCGCCATTTGTTTTTTAGCGCTCGTTTTAATTACTTTGCGATTCAGTAGCAACGAGGTCAATTTTGAATACGTATACCACAATATAATTATATTGTTACTTTTAATAACAAACGTCATAATGTTTAACCGTGTAATTGCTTACGTAATTTTAGGAGGTCCCATTTTAGAGTTTCAAATTGGGGAATTTTAGGAGAGAACTGTTTTTAGAGAAATATTTATAATGAAAACGTGAGAGATTGAAAGAAATAAACACAAACAAAATAGTGATAACGTTTCAACTGGAATCTACATATACAAAAAATTGAATGTTTAATTTATTAGAGTTCTTGTAGAACAAAGAGGAACATAAGTTGAAGACATCTTAGTTGATAATTTAAAGGCCGTGAATTATCCATAAGTTTTTAAAATCGTAATAATAACGTCCACAATTACACAAATTGCATTTGATATAAATATATTAAGTCAATATTCATTTATTTTCATTGAAGACAGAAAGTTTTGTGAGAAAATTTGGAATATCAAAATGATTTTTTTTCTTTTTGATGAGCAGATGAAAAAGTGAGTTGTGTGTAGCTGATTGAATAAGAATGTTTTATTTGCTTTTATTAATTTAGGCGAGTGCATGCGTCGAGCCAATTGCGCAGAAAGGAGTTTGAGCATTTTCATTTTAGCATCAAAGAGTAAACTTCTTCGTTCGCTACATAACCCTTCATCCAGAAGACGGGGTCGTATTGTTGCTTCCAGATTACTTTTTTCTCTTTTGTAAAAAGTATTTTTATATTTTCAATGTTAAAACAATATTTTTATGTATTTTTTAAGGATTTTGTTGTGTTTAACTTTTTGTAGAATTATATATATTGTTTTTTTGTTTTGTTTTGTTTTGTGTGTGTGTGTGTGTGTGTGTGTGTGTGTGTGTGTGTGTGTGTGTGTGTGTAAAGAAATTCTTATATTAAAAAGATCAGTATTTAGTTTTTTATTGTTTCGTGAAATGGTTATTCTGCATTAATTATTCTTTGTTTATGAAAGGGATTTTTGTAGAATTATTTTCTTTATGCTTTGTTCTTTGAAAATTGATTTTTTCCTGTGTTTTCAATAGTAGTATTTTTGTTACATGGCTTTTGCGTTAGATCACTCATTAATCGATAGCATTTTGAATTGAGGTAATAATTATTATCTAAAAAAGACATGGACGTGATTTAGTATCAGTTAGCCTTCAATGGAAATGGACTCAAAATGAAGCTTAATTTGGTCTATAGCGTCTGATTTCTTGTTGGAATTGGACGTTCAGATGGTCAATGGTTATTTATATGATTGACCATTATTGTGAAATAATAGGATCTATTGTGCCGGAAGTATTCACTTTCATAACGAGCAATTTTGGTTTAACACAACGAGCACCGATTTGATTCTTTATCTTTGTCCATTGAAAACCAAAGACCATAAAATAATACACGTTGTGTGTATTTTTATCTATTACAAACGGTAATGTTGTATCTGCCAATCTTAAGATGATACTAAACTATTACTTCTTTTCATTGCACTATTGCATGCTCGATTCAGTTTACTATACTATGTCTCGCTAATGTATTATCCTTCGTAGGGCATAATAACGTTGATACACTTGCTCCCATTAGATCACCGAAGTTAAGCAACGTAAAACTTAGTCAGTACTAAATGGAAATTCCAGATGGTGTATGTGTTATTCGCTCACCATGGCATTGTTTCCATTCATCCTGGACTTCTCCTTGCCACCGAACTCAAGCAGTGTCGATTATGGAGAGATGTGGTTGAGTATTGTTACTGTACTATTTGCATGAAACTATCCACTAAGGAATTACCTCCCTCTTTCGTGGGGCCATATTTTCAGGAATTACAATCTCTTTTGAAATAGTGTGTGTTTGTTTTCTGTTTTCATAACATCACAAATTACCTCTTCTTTTGAAGGTAGTGCAGTATATGGTCCCTTGTCATACTATCATCGTTTCAGGCAATAATTTTATTTACAGTGCATAATATTTTCATTCGTCATGATAGTATACTCCCAGGTATATTTTTTACTATTTTCGAGAGGGTGGTGTAGTATCTGGTCTGCGATTATTATACCATCCTTGTAATGATACAATTACTTTCTTGTTTTGGGTTTTTTTTTGGGGGGGTGGGGGTGGGGGGGTTGTTTTTTAGGATGGTAGTGGCATATCCAGACGCCCGTTAAGAAAATGCTCTATGGCGAGCTTGCCAACGGAACTAGCTCAACAGAAGCCCAGAAAAGAAATGCGCTATAAAAAAAACAACTAAAACCCACCATGGCTTTATCAGACATGGACCTCCATCGTGGGAACATACTAGCAGAGACCGGAGAGCAACATGTCAAGGCATCATGGACTTTGAGGAGACAGGAAAAAATTATGAATCGAGATGTATGGAAAGAAGTGCAGCACGAATTATCTAGTCATTCGTCTACGCTTTCCTGTTGACAGTGTCCGCGACTCTTTTACTATTAACTGAGCTTTTATGGACATTAATAAAAAGGAGACAAACAACTGTAGCAAAACAAAATGAAAGACGCAGAGCACTATTCACAGTACGCAGGTCTGAACGCTTAACCCTAACTCCTCTAAGTGACCTGCTTTTGTCGTGTCCAAGCATGCCTCATAAGCAGGTATCTCATGTGACCAGGCGAGAACTGTGCGAGATCGAGGGCGTCAAAGATCACAGACGCCATCTTGCATGTCTTTGATTTTTTTTTCTTCTCAGCCCGCAGGACAGGCACACATAAGGACGCTTCCGAGGTGAGTGTTGCTTATTTATTTATCGTTTGTATAGTCATACAAGGCACAAACACGTGGCCGCTTGCTTCTTGGATGAATATAACAACATAACCTGATACTCCCACACGAGTTTGAATCGACGACGACAATATACTAACAAAAATTTGGTATAATAAATAACGCATTTGAATGTACGTCATCATTTTCCACCTCCCAATTTAAATATTCAGACCGTCCAATCATCCAAGAATAAATATTTGAGAATACACTGCTACTATTTAATTGAAACATTTATATATTTGACAAATTTTTAATGGATTCGTCCAAATCGAATTCTATCGTTCCGTCGACTTAACCTGTTTTTTAATTTTTATGTGTTGTGCTAAATGTGTTATAATTTCAAATAAATAAGTGTACTAGTGATATTCGTTTTATATATTTAAAGCATATAAAGTGGATAATTATTTTTTACGGTAAGAAATAGAATATTTATTTCCCAAAGCTTTACATTCAATAAAATAAAACATAAGAGACTGAAAGTTTCATTTGATTTAAATATATTTAAATTACTAGAGTGTAGGCAAGACTACTTGACTAGCTGGTATCACGTTTCTGTTAAGTTTAGTAACAACATAAACCAACATATGTTTATCACTTAGAGGATCTTAGTCACAGGTTGAAATTCTGAAAGTTAGTAAAGGAGTTTGTAGCAAAGTTCTTTCTAAAAGGTTCGGCTTTATCTTATAACGTGGGGACCATTCCGGTGTTATTAATGATAGCTGAAATTGTAGTTTTACATCTGTTTAGTATCCTGGAGGTTTTTTTTTTCAGTATTAGTCAGAACAATACACACACACACACACACGCACACGCACACGCACAAACACACACACACACACACACACATACATATATATATATATATATATATAATGTTAAAAGTCCACGTATGCTTCTAGGATAGTGATTTAAAGTTTATGATGGTTTTTTGAAGCATGAAAAACGATGTTACTTTTTGTATTTAATGTTTTTATTGTTATTTTTTATATTTCAAGCGGACCTCCGCTCTTGGTCACAAAAAGTATCGAAATGAAAAAAAATAAGAAAAAGAAAGCCGTTGAAAGAACTGGAAATTTGTAGTGTGGGCAGCGTTCATTCCTAGCAACTATGTTTGAAAAAGTTCACGTAGATTATTTTAGCCGTTTGTGGAAGAAGATTGTATTTTTTTATTTATTTTTTATTTTTTTTAATGTTCCAACATAATAGCTTTTAATTCAAACGGCAAAAATCAGACGCAATTGATTTCAATATGTATAATGGAATTGAAATGAAATTGTTAAACGGTAAAGATAATGTAATTAATAGTTATGTGACTTGCAGATGCGACCACAAGCCATGCACGAATTCAATTAAATATCAATTGGTCTGACAGCCAATTCTTTCCTCTTTCCTCTTGATTCTCTGAGATGTTGTACTCTTCCTAATTGAAAGACGTTTAAGGCATTGTGATATGTCAGTCTCCATTGTTTCATGTCTGAAGCAGTTTGTTCAAAAGTTGACAGTGGAATATTAGCTGTATTTGGATTGAGTTTGCGCTTAACCTTGTGCCTCAACAGTGGGCGGTCAACATGCCTTTAACTTGTCTTAATCTGACTACAAAGGTGTCTTAAGCATTCATTCTGACTATGTGTCCGGCCCAACGTAACTGACACTGTACAAGAAAAGTTTCAATTCCACTGATATCACACATTTCAAAGGAACCAGCATTGGTCACCTTGTCCTTCAGGGGAAATACATATATTGTGTGAAGGCAGTGTTTGTGAAATACGTCCAACTGCATGATATGTGAGCGGTAAAGGGTCCAAGCCTCAGCAACGTGCAAGAGAGTTGTCAGAACAACAGCCATGTACACTCTGATTTTAGTTTCTAGCTTCATACCTTTGTCATTGCAACAACGGTTCCGAAGTTTGCCAAAAGCTGATGTTGCCTTCGCTGTACGATTTACAATCCCATCATCAAGGGATCCGTTTGAGTTCACTATGCTACCTAAGTATGTGAAACATTTGACATATTTCAAATTCTTCACAGTTACGGTAATACAATACTCAGGAAAATAATGAACTTGAGGATTTTGTTTCACACCATTTGCTTGCTTTTGAAAAGGAGGCGACTGATGAACGACTTCCGTTTTCTTGATACTTTTTGTGAGTGAATACTTATTGTGAGTGCAAATGATTTGCTAGCTTCAGAAAATCTACTGACAAGTTCTTGCATTTCAATATACGATTTAGCCACAAATGCAACAGCAGCAGCAAAACATGTCATATATCATTTGAGTTGCCAGCAATGTTTTTACTATAAAACGCTTTTTTTACTATATAATCCGCTGCTGGTACGGATTTGGAAGTTCACACCACCATGGAAATCACTGTATGCATGCCGAAGTATCACCGAGAAATACAGCACAAATCGAACCGGAGTGAGCACATACTCTCTCATTGTACCCTTTGAGACATCAAAAGGATCTGAAGCCGATCCATCTTATATCACAGTACATTCCATGCTGTCATGAAATGATACAATTACATTAAACATCGCATCTGGTATTCCAAGCTTTTTCAGTACCTTCCAAAGTGCCTCTCTGTTCACTATGTCGAAAGCTTTAGTAAGGTCGACAAGGACCATGTACAATTCACTGTTTGTCTCCCATGCTTTTTCGGCAACTTGTCTAAGAGAAAAAAATCATATCAACAGTGCCCCGACCAGACCTAAATCCACACTGTAACTCAGGATAGATGTCATCCACTTGATCTCCTATGATTCTATTGAGAATTCGACGCGCTAGGATTTTACATACTATACAAAGAAGAGAAATTCCACGAGAATTGATGCAACAATGCTGATTACTTTGTTCTTATAAACGTGTTTTATAACTTCATCCTTAAAATCTTGTGGAACCTGCCCGTGAAACCAAATGGTTTTAAAAAGCTGATGCAGCTATTTGACTAGATCTTAGTCTTCATACTTATAAATTCCCGGTGGTAAACCATCTTTTCAAGAGGCCTTGCCTAAAGATAATTGCTTGACGCTCTCGGCGACTTCTTCCAACGAACGTTCAACATCAAGCTTTGGCACTTCTGCGCGTTAAGGGATTGATGCAAGTACTGCCTTATGAACGGTAGAGCTTGAGTTTAGTATTGCCTAGAAATGGTCTTTCCATCGCAGCAATATTTCACTCTTCTCAGTTAAAAGTGTTTTACAATCAGAAAAAAAGCACTCGTGAAACACCACTTTCTCTTGAACCATACACTTTCCACCGACTATCATAAAATGCTTTCTTACTTTTCTGTCTGCAGCTTCCTGCAATTCTGATGCACTGACATCCTACAAGATATTTTTCATTTGACTTAATGCGGTCTGAACCTTAGCTTTATATATATATATATATATATATATATATATATATATATATATATATAAAGAGAGAGAGAGAAAGAGAGAAGGAGATGGAGAGAAGGTTATAGAGAAAAAGAGAACGATAGGGATATATATATATATATATATATATATATATATATAGAGATAGATAGATAGATAGATAGATAGAAGTAAAAATTTAAAAAAATATAAATATCAGTATTAATCAATAAATAAATATGAAGGGTTCCGTTTTTCTCGATCAAATAAAACGAAAGGTATTAATTAAAAGTAATATATTTATCAAATTACAATTAACACGAATTTTTTTTTTGTTGTATTCAGATAAAAAATTATTCGTTGGTCGCCTTAATGAAAAGCTTTTCCACAAATATTAAGTTAAGTATATACGCATTTAATTCATTTAACCGAAACATACATAGCAGAACAGTAGTTCAATACGAAACGAAATCAGATCATTCTTATGAACAATTCATTATATATATACATATATATATATATATATATATATATATATATATATATATATATATATATATATACATGGTAAGGTGATTGATAATTTATAATTCAAAATTAAAATTTTAATTTAAAATTAAAAATCCGTTTCATAAGAAGGAGCACAACAAAGCCAATAAATTGTACGATCATTTCGAAAACGATGTTTTTATTGTGACAGACATTGAGTCAAGAACAATAATTTTAGCATATAGTTTTTTATGAAAACAAAGTTTCCTCATCGGCAAAATATTGGGTGTTTTTTTTTTATAAAAAACACCATAAATAAATCTAGCATTTAAGTCGTGCAGATGGATCTTAAAATGGCCCATTCTTTGAAAACCGTAATAATCCCCCAGAACAATTCATTTAGATGTTGTCTGTTGCTTATACATGCTCTAATTGCTTAATTTCAAATTGAAACGCCAAAAGGGAAGTTCCTAGCGGTTAACTTATTTCATCATCTCTTAATTTAGGTTTAAATAAAAAATTATTTTAACTTTTAAAAATTTCGCAGTTAAATAATAATTAAAAGTGTATTTTTAAAGAAATGTGTAAAGTTGTTATCTATTTTGAATTCGCTGGTATAGTAAAATAGAAAAGTGGATTTTTATTGTCAATATAAGTGCGACAAATAACTCAAGTTTATATATATTCCTTGTCGCTTGATCACTATAGACCGCCTGGATTAACGTAAAACTTTATTAATTTTAAAATTTCCCTTCATTTGGCGGCGGTTGACAGAGGCCTAAGGGTTTGGTTCTTCGCTAGCGGAGTCAAAGGTGGCTTCGTTGCTGAGGTTTGTATCTTTCGACCAGCGGCAATTGTAACTTCCTGCACTGATGATTGTGAAAGCATGAAACACTAGTTTCTGTAGGTATAATATATATATATATATACATATATATATATAAAAGTGAACGTGTCTGTGTGTATGTGTGTGTGTCTGTGTGTATGTGTGTGTGTGTCTGTGTTCCTTCGAAATAACTTTATTAAATTTTCAGTCTGCAAACTCGAAATTTGACATACGGGGTACTGAGATTTGGGAAAATGTATGTGATCAAGTTTCGGCCCAAAATGTGGTTGTTAAGGGGTAAAAGTTCAACGATTTGACCTTTGAGAACTCTACCAAACTCCTCAGACAATTTGGGGTCTAAACACTTGTAATTTTAGATGTAGGTTTCTTGGACATGGATCTAACTTAATAAATTGATTTGAGCTTAAAACAATAAATTTTAAGGGGTCATAAAAGGGGTCAAAGTTAAAAAAAATTGACCGTTTTTGTTTTTATTTTACTCAAAATACAACTTCAAACACCCGGGCAACGCCGGGCTGAAATGCTAGTATATCTATAAAAGTGAACGTGTTTGTGTGTGTGTGTGGTGTGTGTTTGTGCGTGTGTATACATTTCCCTACGCAATAACTCTGTAAAGTTTTAGTCTACAGACTCGAAATTTGATATACAGGGTACTGAGATTTGGGAAAATCGATGTGATCGGTTTTGGCCAGAAAATTGACGATTAAGCGGTCAAAGTTCAACAATTTTACCTTTGAGAACTCTACCAAACTCCTCCGACAATTTTCGGTCTACGCACTTGAAATTTTAGATATACGTTCCTTGGACAAGGATCTAACTTAATAACTTGATTTGAGCCCGAAACAATAAATTTTAAGGGGTCAAAATAGTGGTCAAAGTTAAAAATCAATTGACCTCTGCGATCTCTTCCAAATTACTCAGACAATTTCTGGTCTAAATATTTGAAATTTGACATAAAGAGTATTCAGATATAGGGCAGGATTTTTCATCAATTTGGGTCGAAAATCTTTAGTTACCAATATATTAATGTATGTATGTATGTATGTTTGCATGACTGCCTTGAACTTTCAATAAAGGAGACGGATTTTACCAAGATCAGTATCGTTTTAAAGTTCAACCTTTCATACGATAAATATCGAAAAATTGGCTAAAAACATTAATATCTTCCCCTTCAACTAGGCGCTATTCTACAGGGGGGGGGGTTACTTTTTTCGCCGATATTTTTAAAAGTTAACCTCTCCTTTAGATGTCTAGCCTTAATTTTAAAAAATGTCGTTTCCGGTTAGGCGGTGGTCGTAGCAGCATAAACGTTAGGTTTTTACCCCGTTCTTTTCCTCTTTTGCGGTACGGGTTCGAGCCTGCCTTCCTACTACCACTTTTTTTTTTTTTGCTCAACATACACATCCAAACACCCGGTCAACGCCGGGCTGAAATGCTAGTATATATATATAAGTTTAAGTGTCTGTCTGTCTGTGTGTCTGTTTTATTGTTTTGGGCTCAAATCAATTTATTAAGTTAGATCCATATCCAAGGAACCTATATCTAAAATTTCAAGTGCGTAGACCGAAAATTATCGGAGGAGTTTGGTAGAGTTCTCAAAGGTCAAATCGTTGAACTTTGACCGCTTAATCGTCAAATTTCTGGCCAAAACCGATCACATCGATTTTCCCAAATCTCAGTACCCTCTATATCAAATTTCGAGTTTGTAGACTAAAAATTGACGGAGTTACTGCGTAGGGAAAGGTACACACGCACACACACACGTCCACTTTATATATATGTGTGTGTGTGTGTGTGTGTGCGTGTGTGTATGTGTGTGTGTGTGTTTTATTCTTTGGAAATATATTTTATTTCCTTATAATATATACCAATCCTTAATTAAGAAGCTCAATATATTTACAGGTCAATATAATGGATGAATAACAAAAGTCTATAATCCGAAGTTGATGATGTTGACCATTTTACAATGGTATTCCTTAAATTCAGTTGACATTTACAATTCTTGACAGTATCTGTTTCGTAGCACAAAATCAATCACTTTATTATTATATAAATCACTGAATCTATTTTCCCCTTAACGCATCAGAAAAAATAGTAACAATCAATTTATCCAAAGGAGATAAAGTGCGTTTGACATGATTAAAAATCCGGAAATTGGAAGAGAAGCTGTAAATACCTTGTAATATATTTCCATTATGTCATGAGGCCGTCTGGTGTTGCCCGGTCGTAAGATACGCTTAAATATAATATTTTAATCCATACATATTACGTATTTTATAGAGGTAATTTCTATCGTTTATTATATTAAACCTAATACGTAGTAGTGAGATCAAAATAAAAAAACTATATATATGACTCGGCGATATCAGCTAGAAGCGAAATCAAAACATACAACTCCCTATCGTTATTCCTTATCTTTTGGATCACGCCCATACGCATATATGCATACAAGGTCGGCGCTCGACGTTGCCCGATCGTACAATACCCATAAACAGTAAATGTCTGTATTTTTGAGATGAGCTGTTTTCATTTATTGAGATTGTCGGACTGACTTCCTTATCTTGGTTGTTATAGTCACAACGTTTCGGCTGTTTTGCCCTCCGGCCTTCATCAAGTGTTTTATATCGAACTGGGGAACTGTTTGTTAGGAGTCTCGACCCCAACCCTTTATTATTATTACGGGGGTACCGTGTTCGGACTCCAGCTAGGCTCTGGGACATAGTTGCTGATTCAAAACAGAGAATCAGCAACTATGTCCCAGAGCCTATTTGGAGTCCGATATAAATATACGGAAGCTATCACAGTCAGCTATAGAGTATCGATATACTGTACAATGGAGAGGCATATCTGAGGACTTATACAACTGAATGGTCGGAGGATCACAATGAAGAATATGAGCATAGCTCAGAGCAAGTTGTGAGAAAAAAGTCCAGGAGATTTGCATACTAAACGTCAATGCTAGGCACACGGGTGGGTTTATGAACAGTCTGAGTTAGGCTATAAGCAATGGAGAAATCATGACAGAAACTCCCCTTATAATCTGTCTTGTTTAGGTTAGTTAACCATTCCACATTGTGAACATTGAAGTCTCCACAGACGTGAATTTTAGCCGAAGGATGAGCAGCCAGGATGTCGGCAATTTTCCCATATATGTTTTCAAAGATAGTAAATCCGCTATTGTGGTGACGATAGAGGGCAAATATGAACGCAGTGGTGTGAGCAACTGAAACCACTAAAAAACGCATCGAAGAACAGAAATTAGGAATTCGAAACTTCTGGAAAATCTACCACAGTGTAGTAAATAATGGGCAATCAGCAATTCCCCCACTGACCAACAATCACGAGGTTGCTTACTCAACAACCGACAAGGCTAATATGCTAGCCTGTCGTATTCCCTCAAACTCCACACATGACCCCTCCAACCACCTCCTGCCTGACTTTCCTTTGCGGACAGACGCCACGCTAGACGATCTAAAAATCACCTCTGCTCAGGTGCATGCTATCATAAAAAACCTTGACACTTCAAAAGCATGTGGACCTGATCTTATCCCAGCTGTGCTAATAAAAAAGTGCTCAGCCGAAGTAGCCCCAGTTCTCTCCAAACTCTACAACAAATGCCTTAATGAATCATGCTTTCCGGGCTGTTGGAAAACTGCTTCTGTGGTACCAGTATTCAAGAATTCTGGCAAAAGAACTCACCCATCAATTTATCGCCCCATTAGCCTCCTCCCATTGTTCGCCAAAATATTTCAGACCTTAATTAACCATGCTTTAGTCCATCACCTTACAGATGCTAAACTTCTGACTGACAAACAATATGGATTTAGACAAGTCCGTTCCACAGAAGACACCCTCGCTGTAATCTCTGAACGTATATACCATTCACTGGACAAAGCGGTTGCTCTAGATATATCTAAGGCTTTTGACAGGGTATGGCATTAGGGCCTCCTCAGAAAAATTAGATCATACGGTATCACTGGTAGAATACTTAACATAATTGAAGCCTTCTTAGATAAGAGAAAAATCCAGGTTGTCCTCGACGGTCGTACATCCAAACAATATAATATAAATGCGGGAGTGCCTCAGAGGTCTATCCTTGGACCTCTATTGTTCCTAATATTCATTAATGACCTCCCCGACAAAATTACCTCTGAGATGGGTATATATGCTGATGACAGCACACTCTATAACAGGCATGACAGGAAAACAAATGAACACCTATCTGAAGAAATGGCAAGAACACTAGAGGATGACCTCCAATCTGTAGTGGAATGGGGATAAAAATGGATGGTCACATTCAATGCTGCCAAGACTAAACTGGTTTCCTTCAATAATTACAAGAAACCTTCTCTACCACCAATAGCAATGGCCAGTGGCCATTTATCTGAGAGTATATCTGTCAAACTGCTTGGCCTAACGTTCACAGGAAACATGAGTTGGAACAATTACATTGAAAGCATTGCCAGGGCCGCTGCGAAAAAGGTAGGCTCTCTCAACCGTGCTAGAAAACTACTAACACCCGAAAGTATCCTGTACCTCTATAAGGCCACCATTCGCCCATGTATGGAGTATTGCTGTCACATTTGGGCTGGTGCATCTGCTACTAGTCTCTCGCTCCTAGACAAGATTCAACAGAGAGTCGCCAATCTGATAGACCCTGAACTGGCATCTAAGCTTCAGCCTCTGTCCCATCGACGAAATGTTGCGTCCCTCTGCCTATTCTACAAGTATTTTAATGGTTAATGCTCTGGAGAACTGCAGACACTTGTGCCCCCAGGACGTAGACACCCTCGACAAACCCGACAGGCAGCTAAATCCCACCCCCACACAGTAGAGATCACTAGATGTAAAAGATCTTTCTACTCCAGTAGTTTCTTCCCCAGAACCGCTAGACTGGAATTCTATTCCAGATCCCTGCTTCCCCAACTGTACTGACATGCAGAAGTTCAAGTGGAACGTGAACCGACATCTTGCTGCCCAAATCCCAACATAGTACCCCAGTAGTTCTTGCCCCTGATAGTAGCCCCCTACACCAAATTTGCAATGTGCCTTGTTTGGGGTGAAAATTTAATAAAAAAATTTTTTTTAAGTGCAACTCGGAAGCACATATAGGGTAATTTAGGGTCTTCTCTGGAGATGTCCCTACCACATGGAAAGCCATCTCTAATGTAGGCATATATTCCATTCCCATAGCGATCTTTAAGGTCAGATTTTGATGCTAAGTTAGAGTATCCTTTAATTATGAACTCATCTAAGGAAACAGTCAGTCCAATACAAGTTTCCCTTAGGACAAATGGGTCTAGTATAGTGTCCTATAATTGGGCTTAAACCTCTGGAAAGTTGGAACGTAGACCCTTGATGTTGGAGTCGGAGACTTTGTAGCGAGAGTCTACGTTGGAAATTTAAGTTCTGGGTTTAATCCTGTATTTTTCTGGAAACTTTTCATGATGACGTTTCGGGATTTGCTGAACAGGTCGACAGACATGGTTAGAACATGGCAGCGAGAGAAAGTAAGAGAGAAGAAGAAACAAAGAAATATTTTTTGTAGCCGATGTTAAGGTAAAGTCGTAACAATTACCCACTAATATGGCATCAAGAATCCTCGTCCGAAGCTACTGCATGGTCCAGAATCCACTCACCAAATGACAATACATCAGCCCTAGTACTTTGCACATTTTGATAGAACAGCCTCCTTCTTTGTTAGTCCAAGGTTCTGGTCTCTGATTGTCAGGCGAATAACGTCGGCACATTTAAAACGTTTACCTCTAGCACTCTTATTAGTGAAATGGTTACAAGGATAAATATAGAAACACAATATTTCCGGCATCTCAGGCGACTGCTCACGCAAAAATACTACCGACCTAGAACATAGCTTTTTCTTCTCTCTTTGTCAAAAATATCACTCGTTTTAAGTGAGGACTGAGGAGCAAATTAGGAGAAGTGAGACATACGGGAACTACCGATAACGCCTCCACAATGCATTGTCTACTCTCTATAAAAAATATAATAATAATGATAATATTAACAATAATAAGTATTCTACATATATAAGTTCAATTGACATGTTATGGGGAAAGTATGCCAATAGGTTTCTCTCTTACTAACTGAAACAAAGAAATAACTAATTGACAAAAAAAAAATAAAAACATAAAAAAGATAATAATGATACTGTCGTTCATCAAATTCCGTTTGTGTTTGTTTACAATGTTACATCAGCTAATATTTGGGCTTGACGATGAATGTCCTGGAAAGTCACTTCTGATTAATGTTTAGTTTTTAAATATATAAACAAAGAGATTATTTGCGGCGATTTTAAATGTACATCTTCTTTTATCTTAAATTGATCTCATTAAAAAATCAAATTAAATAATGAGGTACACCTGGGCATTAACAGAGGAGCAATCGATCTTTAGTCCAACTTTAACTCCAGATGTCAATAATTCGGGGGGGGGGGGGGTTATTTAAGAAGTAAGTAATCATATGCTCAGATTTTATTATCTCCCTTGCCGGTGTAATGTAAAATATTACCCTGTAAAAATCCTATCCTAAAAATACTTTTTTCTTATTTATTAATAAGAAAAAAGTATTTTTAGGATTTTTTAGATTTTTTAATACTTACCGGATGAATTTCTGTACAAAGCATACTTGAGAACACTGCCAGACATATAAATTATCTTTGTGTAAAATTTGTAAAAGATAGTCCCAGCCGTTTCGGAATCAATAAGGAACGAACTCTCACACACATACACACACATACACACACACACACACACATATATATATATATATATTTATATATATATACATATATATATATATACTAGCAAAAGTACCGGTCGTTGACTGGGTTCAGAAACAGCTTACAGAAAATGGACTCTGATTTATGAAAGTATGATAGTTTATGAAAAGGAAGGGTTGTAAATTTGGGTTGAATTTGGGGATATCAAAACCAAAGCAAAATATGATGAAAGTAAAAATGAAATAGATAAACCCCATAATTTATTATACCATACCTGTTCACACTTATCACAATATTCTGTGGATTTATATAAAAAAAAAACTTTGTTAAACTTTGTTACATCTTGGAGGTCAGGCGCGAACGAACATCCATAATTTTATTATACCATATTTCTTCAAACTGAAATATAATTATCAAAGTATACTTACGCAGATAGATATGAAAAGTCTTTATTAAAGTCTGTACCTATTTCCATTCCATAAGTATTCTTATGTACATCTATATCAAAAAACACTTGTAAACATTTTTTTTGTAAATTTTAAAGTTTTTATTTCCATACTTTCTGGACCAGGCGCGAACGCAGACCCTTATAATTTTAATGAACCACCGTTCTGCCAGATCAAACATACCCATTCGTGTGTCTCGATACATCTTTAATTATTATATGTAATCAGTTTTTTAAAATAGTTAACCATATAGGAGCCTATTCGTAACAAGACACACACACACATTCAGCTTTATATTATAGATATAAATTCATTGTTACCTTTTTATATAAAAAAAAAATGCCCGGTCTCGAAGACAAGACGCAAGCAAGCAAAATCCACAAGGTTTTATAATGATATAAATATAATTATATTCAACTAATAGGGATGTATTCATGCTGTGGTTAGAAACCTGATCCTCAGACTACTCGAACGCTTTATCAGCATTTTATTTAACAGTATACTCTTAATTATGCTCACCCGGGCCGTAAAGTGTATAATAATTCTTATATAATTTTTACATTCCCAATGGAGGTTTTCGAGAGAATACTATTTTACTTTATAAGATAAATACTTCACTTGACGCTCTTAATATTATTTCTCATTCAAAACAGCTCAACCCACCCGTTATGGTAAAATGTAACTGTCTAAACACAGCTGTTTAATCGTATCATCATGTTTAGTCGTGCCGAGTGTCTTCATTCTGTGATTCGAAACCCGGGCGGCAAATCACTTGAGTGCAAGGAAAACCGCCATACAACGCAACGGAAAACGGCTAATAGTTGTCGTTTGTGTGACGCTGCATGTTTCTTTTCTCATACTTCGGGCACTTGCTAAGCTGTCGCCGGTTTGCTATTCTGTTGCTGCTAAAAAAAACGCGAATATTGCAGTTCGGCGTATATTTGTAGTCTTAATAAAACCACATGGGAAAACCCGCAATTAAAGAAATGAGAAACGAAATACAATAAGAAAATTAGACGAATCGTAATGGACGACAGTTATTTTAGCGTAATGAATTGTTATCTATGGCACGCACAGTATGTCACTTATTCTATCTGGCGATCGTCTAGTGTCCGATCGAGTCTGTCCACATCTCGAAGAGAATTAAGGAAGTAATTCGTTCCTAATGTAATCCCTTTCTTATATGTAATAAACATCGCACGTCTATTCTTGTCGCTGTCTTCGTGTGTCTAATTTTTGGTATCAACGAGATGAGAGACGTTTACTTTTATTAATCATCACCTTCAAATGCCTTGCGTTTATCAGAAACTTTTTACTTTTTCCTACGAAGGAGCAACCAAACTGAAATTGAACGAAATGTGTAATTTCCAGAAAAGTATGTTGATTAACTGAAAACAATGTAACAATAGGAGTTGTAGTTTCTTTTTCTTTTTCTTAATATATTATAACTCGAGAGTAATGATGGCTACGTAGTTAACGACAGAGACTGCAAACCTATATCTGCCAAGTTCGATTACCGTTCGTTCCACACGAACACTTCCACCAAACTCATATCTAAACTTGTGTCTAACACCTCGGGAAAGATATAAATAAAATAAAACATTATTTTCTTTTAATTTAGATTTTTATGAAATTTTAATTAATTTGTATTCAATTTTTTTATGGAAATCGCCTCATGTGATGCGTGAACCTACTTAATGTAAGGAGTTGGTCAGAACAAAATATAATTCTCGAAAATGCGGGAGATCCTATTCATCTTTGTCTCGAAAAGACCAAGGTTATAGATAGGATGAAAACAGCCAGCAGGAAGAGAGTTCTCCAAGCTTATGGTTCTTGGAAAAAAGTTTCTAGAATAGTAACGCATTACAATGAGTTGTCAAAGCGGCGAGCTGGAACAAAAGAAGTAGGAACTAGACCAGGCAATTTCGAAGAACATATGAGATTAAAAAAAAATATTTATATAGGAAAGACTGAGAGTAGCAGCATTATGTGTGTGAATAAAAAGGTTGTAGAGAAGAAAAGATGAAGCAAATTACATTTCTGCACCTTATCATGTACCTTTTTTTTTACATAGGCATCACCACATTATCAAGGCCAAGAGGCCACTCAAGGATAAGGGTTAAAGAGTGTACAGTAGAAATTGGACATTATAGTAATCATTCGTAATGAAAATTTGGTAAAGTTGATAACTTATATGGAACGGCTCATCAAGAACTTATTTACGTTAGATTTGAAGACAACCATATTGTAGTCAGCCGGAAAGCAGGAAAACGGAAGACAATTCTACAGGCGTGCAGTTCTAAGAAAAAAGCTTTGTTTATGGAATCTACGTTTAGGTTTAGGCACAGATAAAGAGTGGGGGAATTATTGATAGTGTTTACAGCTAGAAAAGCAGAGATTTACCAGTCCAGATATGAAAACAATACTCTTAAGATGACCTGATAGTAAATTTGTAGAGATCGAGAATCGCTTCAAGGCGTGGGAAACTGTCTATAGCGACGGATAAAGCCTACTTTACGAAAAGCAGGCAGAGCAATGGATCTCATATATGAACTCCAAAACAAATTTAATGAGAATAAAAGGTTAAGTTTAACAATTCAATTAAATTTCAGAATAATTGAACGAATTTAAATACTAGGGTGCATTTTCGTAATTTAATTAACTGTATGAAATTATTTGAAATTACTATTAATTTGGATAGTAACGATTAAGCATAAAGACAGACTTTAAAAAAAAACAGATAATTAAAAGTGCATGCTGATTGTTTTCTTAGCGCAAATGTTTGTGAAATGTGAATAAATTTTATCATGATTATAAAAAGTTTGAATATAAGCGCAAATTCAGTTATTTAACTCCTATCGTAAATTTGTACTACTAAGACTCGTTTTTTGTCATTATGGGTCTTCATTTCAACCTTTCATGAGTTAAAATTCATTTGCATGAAACCAAACTTGACTTGTTTCTGTGTGAAACAAACATTTAAATTATGTCTACACTAGTAGAACCCGTTTACCGGCGTTGCCCAGTGGAAGCAAGACATAGATCCAGAACAGAATCGTTAAATCCCCCTCCCCTCGATCCCTCCTTCGAAAACTGCCGTCCCTGGAAAATAGCGGGCACTAGCGGCCGTAATCCAAATTAAATAATCTGGCTTCCAATATCGGGCATTGTTTTCCAGTGGGCAGCTAGTGGAAGCCACTGTCTGTGATTGTCAGCAATGTTGGTTACTGGCGATTCGTGCTGCTTTGGGGCGGTAACCTGCAGGTACTGGCTGATTCTAAAAAACATTTAATGGAAAAAACATTATTACGTACTTATTCGTCGTGCCTAAATAAATATAAATTCAAAAAAATATGAAAAATGGTCCAAATGAAATCGGTGGTAGTACAGATGACAATATCTTTCAAGTCGGCCGTCGTTTTTCGTCTGCACGCATTTTTCTACCTACGGAGAAGGTAAAAGTTGTACACAAACAAATATATACGAAATAAGTGTTTCCGTAGATAATAAAATTTACTTTGAAATTTTCTTGCTCTATATTGTTGTATTTTAAAGCGTTTAATCAGTTTAAAAAAGAAAGTGTCGAGAGAATAAGTCACATCTTTGAAGCCTTGGTAATCGGTCAAGAATATAAAATTAAATAAAATCGTCAACAAGAATAAAAATTACAAAGAAAAAACATATAGCATCATTAAAGTCTTGGTAATCGCTCAAAAATAGAAAATTGTACCCGTAAAAATATTTTCAGGTCTTTTTGGGTGGGGGTAGAAGCGTGTCGGTATTTTGTGAGTATTTACATTCCCAAACCAATGCTGTTTACATTTTGAGCGTGTTCCGTCCCAGCAAGGAAAGAGCAATATGCGTTTGATTATATTTTATGGCAATTCCGCGTGCGCAAGAACAGAGTTAGCAATGGGTGTTAAAATGGCAATAATTCTCAAACCTTTTGTTAGAGCTAACCGTAGTAAAATTATACGAATTCCAGTATTTAATTTTAATAATTTTAAGTGATTATCAAAACTTCAAAATGCTATGTATATGTTTTTAGCCGTAGTACACCATGTTTAGAAGTTTGTTTAATTTTATATGTTTGTGCGATTATCGAGTGTTCTAAGACGTTATATATATATATATATATATATATATATATATATATATATATATATACTTATGTATTTATGTTAACATACTGAATTGTTCAAAAATAAGTTACCAGTATTTATGAAAATTTAGGATAATTTAAAAGTTACCAGTATTTAATTTTCTGTTTTTGAGCAATTATTATGTTTGTATTTGTTTTAGCAGTATTTCGTCCTGTACAAAATTGTTTTGTTAGAATGTATTCTCAGAAACCACTATGTAGTCATTTTACGGCAGTACTCTGTAAAAAGTACATTCTAGTTTATTGTAAGCTTTTACAGTATCCGTTATCAATTTGTTAGGTGAAAGTATGCAGAAGTTGCAAAACACTTTCCTTTCCTAAAGTTTTTAATAGGTTTCTAAATAATCGCATTATTATTTCAGAGGGCTTCAGTTAATGCATAAGTTCAAAAAGAACGAATGTTAAAAGAAGAAAAAATGAATGTGTAAATCTATAAATAAAAATAAGTGAACATTATTCATCAAACCGCGACATCTATGTTTTGGGCAAATATTGTCCTCCACTTGTAGGCGATCAAAGTAAGAAAGGTAAGTCTTATCCTAACAAATTATTTAATGTGTAAAATTTTTATTCTAACAAATTAGTTAATGTATAAAATAGATGTGTAAATAAACAAAGATTATTCATCAAACCGCAACTGATATAATATCGGTCAACAACTACTTGAAAGAAAAAAGAAAGAAAAATGTACAAGGTCGTATTGTATCTAGTAGCAAGTGTATGTTTTTGTATGTTTTAGTTTTAGCAGAAAAGTCGTTCGCTGCTGTTATATGTTGAAAATTAAGTGTCTATTAACTGAAATTGACGCCATATTGTAATATTCTGAAGTGTTCGTTTAGAATGATCTAATTCCGGAATAAGAGTATTAGCGGGCAACCAATCAGAGCTAGCGGACTTTCCCGCGGGAGACTTTATTCTTTTTTCTTCGGCTACTGGAAAAATAATGATATATCTGTGTATGTATGAGCATGTTACAGCTCGTGTAAACGTAGAATCTGTGGAACGTGTAGCCTTCCTCTCGGTGTCGACTCGTGGCGGTAGTATGTCTAAATATTTAGAGAGAAAAATAGGTACCCCTTCCTCTAACGATGTTGTGATTGTGATGGTGTTGTTCTTAGGATGTAATGTACTATTTTATTATCACGATTGAATGTGTATACATAAGCTACATAAGAAAATGGCTATTGCAACAACAGATGCCACATACAAATTCAATACGGCTAGCTGTATTGAATTTGTATGTGACATCTGTTGTTGCAAACCTACGATACTTTTTTCCAGAGTAGAATTCCTGCGGCTCTTTATTAATATAGAGATTAGGAACGGACTTCAATAGTGTAATGATACCTTCAACAAATACTTCGAGTTTACCTGTAAATCTTTCCATGTAGCCCTTATTCAAATCTTTTTCTACAATTTTTTTTATCGTTCCGATAAAAGGCAATGATACAAAATCGATAAGATCCTCTTTGACATTCTAACTATCTAACATTCGTACTATGGTGAGTTTTATGCGCATATTTTTTGAATAGTTAATCAATTTCAAGTTACAAGCCAAATAAAATAATACATGTGGGTGTTTATTTTCTTGCTAATTTATTGCCAGTACTTACGCTTATTTTTCTCGCATTATGTGTGATCTTGATCGTCTCGTCTATGTAAATAAGACAAATGAAACTCTTTTCATGGAGAAAATCATATCGAATCGTTTGCTGAGCTGTCTTCAAGGTTCTATTGGAAAGAAAGGGCCTAGCATATAGATAGACTACATAACTAAAATTATTTACTTCTTAACTTACTGACGTAAGAAATGAGTGACGAAATGGACAGAGGAGCGATATAACATTTAATTGAAATAATTTTGCATTATGTGCATGCGTCTCGTTCACATGCTTCCAACCGAGAGACGCATTTCAAACCCGTATAATCGACGTTTTGATCCTTTATTTTCTGCAATAGAAATGTCTCATTCGCTCGAAAACGTGACGTTGTGTCCCATCGTAATTGTTCGACTTTATTTTGTCTACACAATTCTATCTCTTGCACTTATCTTGTCATCCATCTTTCGTTCAACCCTGGGAACGATTCCGTTTTTAGAGATATATATTATCTTGACATATACTAATGTTACCATTATCAAAATTTACATTAGCTAACTTAATTGCTAATTACTGGCGAAGGGTCGAAAATGTGTAACATTTTGAGTAGACCAAAACTGTTGCCCAACCCTTACTTAATCGTTTCCTTTAAACTAACTCTGAAAATGGCACATCTATTCTTGTATGTCCTCTGAGATTTTCTGATCACACGATTATCTCCATCAAGATCATAATGCTCAGTAACACGGTTGATGTCTCTTTTCCTTGCAAAGTTTATTGATGGTTAAGGGATATCTTTAGATCACTGATCACCGAGATCTCTGTGAATTTCATTTTTTTACGAAGGCTATTTGACGGAAATGGTTAATGAGTGTGCGGTAGTCAATGAGACATTATAATAATAATAATAATAATAATAATAATAATAATAGTATCAGTAGTAGTAGTAGTAGTAGTAGTAGTAGTACTGGAAATTTGGTAAATTGGATTACTTAACGGGACGGCCCATCAAGAACTTGCTTACGTTGAACTTGAAGACGATATTGGAGTCAGCTGGAAAGCAAGGAAACTGAAGAGAGTTCCATAGATGAGCAGTTCTAAGAAATAAGCTTTGTTCGTGGAATCCACGTTTTCTAAATCGCGTTAGAGATTATTCAATCTCTCGTGCATTATGGTTTGGATCTTTGATGAATAAAGCAATTGCTAACCACTTCAAGAAAAACAATATACTTAGTGACAAGCAATTTATATTTCGCCATACAATGTACAAATATTGATTTACTGTAATATCGTATAATATTAGAAAAATTGCAGGGGGATGATTTGTTCCCAATACACAAATGCATAAGGTCTTGCACAAAAGGGTTGATTTACAAAACATACTTGCTATGAAGTATTTGGCAATGTCTCCGCAACCATTGATTAGTTTTTCTTCTGGTAGGTCTATAAAGTAGGCATTGATTAAAAAAATATTTACCGCATGTTTTTATTGCCAGCGTAATAATCTATAATAGATCGGTGACGTGTGATTGAGCAGTAAATATGTTCTGTTCACTTACTGCTTGCTAGTGTGTAGGAATGTGTGCACAGAATGGGTAAAGCAAGTATGTAAATCCTCCTCGCCGATTAAAGCTGCAGTATAAGCAGACGTCCTTGGGTTTCTCTGTGCGAATGCAGCTGATGACGTCGGGAGAAAACTGATTTTGATGATCAATGCTATAGGAATTTCTAAGTTCGAACTAACTTACTACTTTTACATAGACATGTTAGTTTTTGCAGTTGAAACGATTTTATTTGGTTAAGCAATTCTCCATTTGTCTTCCAAAACATATTTTGTATATTCTTTGCATTTCGTCTATTCGGTCTACGGCGGTATTTGGAAGAAGGATTATGGTTTCTCTCTTTCTTTCTGTTTTTCTCTTTCTCTTTCATTTCAAATCAGAAACATGTTGTACAATAGGGGAATATGGCTTGTTACATTTAAGACTTTTAAAACCAAGCTTCTTTCTTATAATCAACGTTTGGATCCTTGATTTGCCGCAATAGAAATGTCTCTCTTTAAAAAGAGGCTCGCTACTTTGGTAAACTCTGATTTTCACTTCAGATTTAAAATGGAAAACTTGCTTCCAATATGTTAATGCCGCTGGAAAAATACTTGATCATTCTGCTGCTATTAGAAAGTATCTGGCAACTCGGGCAATATTCTACCTATGTTATAATCATATAGTCATAAGCAGAAGTTGTGCGGCCACATATGCGGGTATTCGCTCCTAATCTAGACAGAGTTCAAAATCTATTTTGAAATCTAGTGCCGAATAATCTATTCTACTTCTTACATTATTGAGTTTATATTATTTTCAGGTATATCGATACACTACTTCACAAAGTTCACTACAACTTTGAGGTATTGTTTTTACGTATTGCCAATCAGTTCAAGAAAACAATATATTTAGTGACAATCAATATAGATTCGGCCATACAAGGTACAAATGTACAGGTGCTGCAATCTATAATATAAATCTCCCCTCTCTGTTTAAATGTGTGTATGTATGTA
>NC_136492.1:62937650-62947650 GCF_053919585.1 Euprymna scolopes
ACGATTTTTTTACTAGTTTCCGCGACTACTGTTGCTTCCAATTCACTGCTCTCGCGGAAAGAGAAGTAACCAGTGAAACAGACTGAATGAAAGTGAAAGGGAGATACTTGGGGAAATTTTATTGAAAGCAGACGAATGCCGTACATTGTTATTACATATGTGCACGTTATGTCTATGGGGGCAAAAAATAAGACTGAAATTTAAAAAAGAACAAGTGTATTTACTTGATGTCTGGAAAAAATCATGGATTACAATAGAAAAATGCGAGCGTGAAAAGTAATATGGTTAAGCTTAAACATGGAAAAGTAAAAGAATTGTTTTTAAAACTAGAAAAGAAAAAGACAAGATATTCTAGTAAAAAATATTATATATAAATTTATAACTTAAAATATTGAAGCATTAAGAATATTTTAAAATTCAATTTAATATTATATAATCAATTCTTAATGCTGCAATATTTTAAGTTATAAGTTTATTATATTTTTTGTGACCTGAATGATATTCAATTGATGCAGATTTTGTAGTTATTATTATAGAGCTAATTCTCTCTTGATTATTTTGATATCAAAAGTTCTTTAGAAAAAATGACTTGGCACCATCATCTAGAATCGAAACCAAAACATTTAGCTCTACAGCAGCATTTGCTACCATCTGAACTAAGATGAGACGCACATAAAAAACAACTTAAATGTATAATTGTATATTTACGCATGCGTGGAGGGTATATAATAACTCAACTACGCCTGCAAAGTTCCATTTTTTTTTAAATCTTGACCTTTTAGCTACTGTTTTGTGGGCTAAACATTAAGTCGAATTTATTTGAAAGGTTTGAATATCCTATATATCACGTTTAACGTCCGTAGACCAAATATTGACAGAGTAGTTTGATAGAGACTGCTTCGCGTGCACACACACAAGTTTAGTATTATGTATATTTATATGTTTGCATGTACAAATACACGGGATAATCACGTTGACACACTGGTTTTTGTCATATTATTTAAGTTAAGCAACGCTGAGCCTCTCCAGTACAAGATGGTTGAATATCTGGTAATACTAGGCGCTGCATGTGTTCTCTGTCTATCTTTGCATTGTTTCCAGTGGTCTGAATTTCTACTTTCAATTCGAATTACACAATGCCAACTCAGAAGAGGTGTGGTTGAGATTGCACAACTCTAGGCACAAAAAAAATCACGTACAAGCACTCTCACACTGGGTATCCATAGTCTGTCAAGACTGAACGGAGCCGGTTTTATGTACAAAATTCACTCGAAAATTAATTATCGGATCATTATGAATTTTGGAATACAACTGGCAAGCATAAGTTATCGTAATATGATGCATATTTCGCTTAATTAAACGCAAAGTGGATAAAAAAGAATGCAAACTTTTCATAAAAATGTATTTATTTGCGATTTTTGTGTAGTTATTATTATAGAGATAATTCTCTCTTGCTTCTTATAATATCAAAAGTTCTTTAGAAAAAATGACAATAGTTGATATGTTTCAATTTATAATTATTCTTCAAATTTCTGGTTCTTTTGGGTTATTTAAAAGGGAGTTAGGGTAGAATAATATGGATACATACTTCATTTAATAGTTTATACATATTCGGATTTAAATTGAGTTTGCATGGTCACTGGACAAGAATCAAACAAGATTCTGAAAATTCAGTTTTCCTCCACATACCTCAAGCGTAAAGCTGAAACCTTAGATATTTTCGAAAATATTGTTAGGCATTTTGATTAAAAATAGAAAACGGATACTGGACATGTAATTTAGTATTATCATATGCTGCTCTTTATTTCTGACAGGGGCGTAAAAATAATGCTGAAAGTTTTCGTTCGGGGAATTTCTTAGTCTTGGAAAGAGTTTCGCACACACACACACACACACACACACACACACACACACACACACACATATATAATATAAAGCTGAACGTATGTGTGTGTGTCTGGTCACGAATAGGCTCCTATATGGTTGACTATTATAGAAAACTGATCGCATATAATGATAGAAGATGTATCGAGACACAGGAATGGGTATGTTTGATCTGACATAATGATGATTCATTAAAATTGTGGGGTCTGCGTACGCGCCTGGTCCACAAAGTATGGAAATAAAAAATTAAAAAAACGTTTACAAGTGTTTTTGATATAGATGTACATAAGAATACTTTGATAAGTATGTTTTAACTTAAATAGGGAGTGTATAATAAAATTGTGTGGTCTGCGTTCGCATAGAATTGAAATAGGCTCAAACTTTAATAAAGACTTTTCATATCTATCTGCGTAAGTGTACATTGATAATTATGTTTCAGTTTGAAGAAATATGGTATAATAAAATTATGGGGTGTTCGTTCACGCTTGACCGCCATAGAATGGAAATATGTCACAAAGTTTAACAAGGTTTTTTAATATAGATCCACAGAATATTGTGATATGTTTTTCAGTGTGAACAGGTATGGTATAATAAATTATGGGGTTTATCTAATTTATTTTTACTTTCATATTTTGCTTTGGTTTTGATACCCCCAAATTCGAAGCTATCTCCTTTTCATACCCTATCATCTATAAATATAAAAGCGAAAATGTATGTATGTATGTGTGTTCGCTTTTTCTGTGTGTCTACAAAAGGCTACTTTCAGAGAAGCGGTCGGTCGGTTCACAACTTTTTAAAACTTTTTATATCACATATAAATCGTAATATCTCACAGTTAACAACGAAGCTCGCCTGTCTATTTAATTTGCTCGATTTCGGGAAGATAAATATTCAATATTTGTCGCTCGCTGCATGTGGGTTAGTCTTTTTCCTATAACATCTTGGGGGAAACAAAAGCGTTCAGCAGTAAATGAAATCCCGCAGTCAAACTTTACCTCATTAACTCATTAAAACGGGCACCTGCTTAATCCAACTGATTAAATAAATTCAAACGTGTTTCTGTTAGCATCTCGTGGTGAGGCAATGGTTAACATCGCACGTTTTTTTCACAATTTGGCCTCAACGGTTCGGGTTCGATCCTCATACTTACTTTTTTTAACCCCCCACACACCTCCAAACACCCGGGCAACGCCGGGTACCCTCGCTAGTCTATATATATAAAAGCGAAAATGTATTTATGTATGTATGTGTGTATGCGTGTATGTTTGTGTGTCTGCTAAAAACTTTCGAGAGACACAACAAAAATTCACAAACTCTGTATCATATTGAAGCTCCATCCTTCGCTCGAAAAATATCGAAAAATTGGCCAAGAACGCTCATTTTTTACCCCGAAATCGACAATTTTCGACAGAGGGGGTCAACACAAACAGTTCTCTCGTGACGACGACCGGTTCTACGCATGCGTCAGATGACGCCATGACCTGATTTTCTTTAAATAGCTGAAAAACTGACTAAATGTCGTGTACGTCGCGTTAGGTCAGTTGATTAGCGCGTTGGTTCATTATCTAAATGTTTTGGGTTCGAATCGTGGTGTGAGATGTGTTTCTTTTTCGATTTTTTAAATTTAATTTTTTTTTTTAAACAGTGGACACCACTTATCAAGGCCTGGAAGCCACTCAGGGATAAGGGTTATTGCAAGTACATTACGTTAGTGTGGAGATTTGATGAAGTGTTTACTTAAGGGGGCGGTTCATTAGGAATTTGTTAACGTTGGACTTGAACACATCCAAGTTGTAGTCAGGTGGGAAGCAGGCAGACAGAACAGAGTTCCACAGGCGCGCAGTTCTAAGAAAGAAGCTTTGTTCATGGAATCTACGTTTTGATTTAGGCACAGATAAAGATTGGGGGGAATTTTTCACAATGGATTCGGCTAGACGGGTGTTTTTCGTGAAAGATTGGCGAGGGGGGGCCAGAGATTGGAGTTCAGACGAGCACCTGCCATGGAAATAACGATAAAACAAGGACAGGCTCGCAACGTCTCTTCTGTGGGAGAGAGGTTGCAAGGTAGAGAAAAGGGCATCCCCCACTAAGCCACGAAGTCTATTTTGTACTCTGTCAAGGCAGGATAGGCTGTTTTTAGCAGCTTCTGCCCAGATATGGCAGCAGTATTCCATCCTTGGACTTACTTGGCTTTTATATAGATAGAGAATTGCATCAGTAGTGAGATATCTTCTGAAGCGGTAGAAGGATCCCACCATCTTTCCAGCGACCTTGACAACAGACTTGATGTACGTGTTCCATTTCAGATCAGGAGTAAATGTCAAACCCAGAAGCTTGTCAAAAAACGGGGCCTCTCCCAGACGAGGGCCTTCCATACCAATTGATGCCAGATGGGGATCAGAGCGTTGATGATGTAAGGATAGGAGTTTGGTTTTGGATGCATTAAAGGTAGAAGCCACGTCTTTCCCCACTGAACCACGCGCTCGAGATCAGAGGTGAGAGAATCAGAGAGAACTTTGTCATTTACAGCCTTTGATGTGTTGCCGTAGATGGTCGTGTCATCAGTATAGATGTCAACGAATGATTTAAGTATGTGTTTAAACAGGTCATTGATGTAGATCAGGAAGAGAGTTGGGCCCAGGATTGACTCCTGAGGGACTCCAGCATTAATACTGCAGGCCTCTGATTTTTGTCCATCGACCACTACTCTTATGAGCCTATCGGAGAGAAACGATTTAATTATTGAGAAAACATTTCCAGTTATACAGTAGCTGGAAATCTTGTGAAGTAGACCCTTATGCCATACCTTGTCGAAGGCGTTTGATATGTCAAGAGCAATTGCCCTAGAAAGGAAGCCTTTGTCAAGAGATTCACTAATCCAGTGAGATATAACCGTCAGCACATCTGCGATAAATCTTGCAGAGCGGAAACCATATTGTGTGTCACTAAGAAGGTTATTTCTGCTGAGATGGTTGACTATTTCTCTATTTAATATTGATATTGAACCAGTGTTATTTAAGCCATTTTTCACGTAACGATCGTTTTTATGTTTTTTTGTTTGTTTTTTTTACTTCGTTTATCCACTTCCAACCTAAAAACACCCGGATACCCACCGATTTTTTAAATTTTAATATCGAAACAGGCTTATTTAAGCCATTTTTCACGTGTTTTTGTTTCTGTTTTCATCGCTCGTTTGCATTACGCTAGTTTATTTTGTGTTTTTTTTCGATGTTTTGATTACCCCCCCCCCGCTTAAGTTTTAACGTTGTTTTCTTTTTTACTTCGCTTATAACAAACAAACCTGGTCACTGACGTCGTCGTCGTCGTTGTCGTCGCCGCCGTCGTCGTCGTCGTCGTCGTCGTCGTCGTCGTCGTCGTCGTCGTCGTCGTCGTCGTTACGCTCGATGACTTCCGTGCGCGCACCTGTCAGTTTGGTTCTTACTTAAATAAATTCAAACATCTTTCAGTAACTCATTCTGGCTGGCCGATTTTATTTTCAAACTTCGCCACAGGGCTTCCGTTTCGATCCTACCAACCTTTACCCCCTCCCCGGTTTCTTTTTTATTTAACAGCACACACACCTACAAACACCCGGGCAACGCCGGGTACCCCCACTACTTTCATAAATTAGAGTCTATTTTCTGTAGGCTGTTTTTGAACCCAGTCAACGACGAGTACTTTTGCTAGTATATATATATATATATATATATATGTGTGTGTGTGTGTGTGTGTGTGTGTGTGTGTGTGTGTGTGTGTGTGTGTGTGTGTGTGCGTATATATATATATATATATAGAGAGAGAGAGAGAGAGAAAGAGAGAGAGATCGGACTTTATGAAAATATATAGCAATTTAGCTACACAGAATCGGCTGCGTTTCATCCTGTACAGAATTACGTTTCTGAATTTTGGAGATTAAGGTTGGTTATTTGTACTATTTGGAATCATTGGACTATTGCTCTTATCTTAAGAATCATTTTCACAGCATTTCGGTCGATGAAATCTTTGACTTTCTTCAGGTGTGCATTGTCAAACTCGGGAATGTTTCTGTCGAACTCGGGAATTTGGACGGAATTTCGAACGAAACTCTTTATTAGTTTGATTTACTTTACAGAGATAGCATGCTCTCGTTCAGTCAGCCATGACTGGATAGAGGCCCTAAGTAATTACGAATTTCGGTTCGCCACACTGATAATTGAATTTTCAACCTTCAGGAGAATATCACTTGCAAGGACCATGGTGCAGTAAATAGAGTACTTGGAAAAAAACTAATTGTAAAAGTGATATTCCCCTGAGGATTAATATTTTCATTCACACACTGCAAAAGGGAACACGGATATATATACTTCCACTGTCTCTCTCTCTCTCTCTCTCTCTCTCTCTCTCTCTCTCTCTTTCTCTTTCTCTCTCTCTCTTTCTCTCTCTTAGGCAGAATCCAAAAAAGAGTCTCCAATCTAATAAGTGCCGCATTATTAATTAAGCTTTAATCTACGCCTAGTTTTAATTAGATATACTCTGGAGAACTCGTAGCACTGATGCCCTCTCAGTGGAAATATTCTGACTAACCCGAGAAGCAACAAAATCTCACCCCTTCAGTGTAAATGTCCCTACATGATTGAAAGCTTTTTACTCTAATTGTCCCTAACCACACCACTCCTGAATCGGCGCCGCTTTAGTCCAGTTGCAAGGAGAGGTGCTAGACGGGTTGAAACAATGCAAACATAAAAGGTGAGAGCACCTGAAATTCCAAAATGGCATTTTAGTATTGACCCAACTAAACGTTGCTTAACTTCGGTGATCTAACGGGAACCGGTGTATCAACGTGAATTATTCCGTATATAATGACTACTAATATGCAGAAATTAAAATGTGATGCAAAAAGGCATCTCGCTGCTCAACTCCCTACATAGTACTCCTGTAGCCACTTACGTCCAAGCGGTAATATGCCTTTTTTTAAGGGGGGGGGGAGTAAAAAAAATATGGCACGGATCTTTTCAACACCTCTCTAACTACCTATATTGATAAAAAAGAGTTGAAGAATGTTGGATATTTTACCATTTGAATCCGTCTAATTGCCTAGGAGATTTACATCCAGTTTCTTTCATCGCATCTATTTCTCATATCTTCATCATCCTAAATAATAACTCCCATCTTGGTTCGACGTTTACTTTGTTTTCTTGGCTTTTATTCCTGACATTTCTCTTCCGAAGAAAATCAGACTAGAAATTCGGTACTTTTTTTTTTTTTTACATAGGCATCACCACATTATCAAGGCCAAGCAGCATAAGGACTGTGCTATCGTCGGAATTGTCCAGACGGTTTATGGAAAACGCCGGAAGATGCCGAAACACAAAACATCATTAAGAAAATAGTTGTTGGCTTATAATATAAAAGAATTAAATATTTTTCAAAACAAAAAATAAACATAAAACTCCTAAAAAGCAGAAAATCTCATATAAACAAATTATTTTCTATTAGTTGTTTATTATACAAAAAAAAAATTCATTCATAAAACTTTCTTTTGCGATTTGAATTTCAATTTTCTAACAGTTTCGTAAACACTGTCATAAAAAAATATGGCTTTGATTTTTTCGTTGAACTTTTTTTTATTTTTCAATAAATTTTCATTAATTTCGTACTGAAAGAAACAATATATTTTTCATTGAAAACATTGGTCAGCGTTTTCTGAATTTAAGATAGTACTCATCGGGACAACGTTCATCAAGAATATACCAACTTTTTGGCATATAGTTTTGTAGTTTTGTTTTTATTTTTAGCTGGAAACACACACACATTCAACCAGATATATAATTACATCAAAAATGCTTCACTGTGAAAAATAGTACGTTATCAGGCAGAGTCACAACTGACTTACGTTTTTGTTATTAGTATTTTACGAGTGTAGACTTTCTTTAAAATATGGCAGCATTCACGGAATAGGAAAATAACGAAATTTGCGTCCGGCACCTTTCGTAGTTTTTCGTATACCACTCGGACAACTCCGACTTATCACAATCCTTATACTTTCTAAGTACCATGAATCTAACCGTACCGAAAATGAAAGGGGAGTTAACTCAATCTACAATTAGAAATCTACCACTCAGTTCACATATGAAAGCCAGAGATCAACTAAAAATTTTATTTATTTATTTGGTTTCTGTGCTTGTAATATTTTTAGAGACAATGGAAATCAATGTAGTAGAAAAACTAGAAGCAAATCAGTGAACGTGTTAATAGAAGCGGAAAAATAACCAAACTATTTTCCACTGGGATTAGATATTTGCGTAATTTGTAAAATTCTGATCGAGTTCCGTCCAGAAGGTTTTGTCAAATCGAATTATATTTTTTGTTCCGTTCATTTTACAGGTCACAGCAGCGTGCGAGTATTCTTCGCTATTTGATTATAAAAGTATTTCAGAAAGAGGGAGAAAGGAGGGGGTGAAACAAGAGAGAGAGAGAGAGAGAGAGAGAGAGAGAGATAAAAATATCCTCTTCATTTAAGATGCTAATAGTGACGATCACTTTTTGCATTTCGTAATGAAATTAGACCTTAATGCAAAAATCGTTCATTCCACGGACGAACGTTATGAATTCAAATTAACTATTTTCGTTTCTTCAGCAAGAGGAGCAATGACGGCTTCTAGATTGGTAAATATAGCATTTGAATTTCTGTTTATGGACTCGTAGATTTCAATTAGTTTTTACTTTCGAACTGAACAATCTGCCATCCTTCTTTCAATATTAACACTTAATATAGCCAATATTCCTTATCACTACTCGATCCACTTTATTCGTTTTGATAATAAAATATCCATATTGATTTGCTTCTTAATAAGGTTTGATTCTCCTACATAAGTTGCGCTACATGCATATGAAAAGTCGTTATGTTTCGATCCAGTGCGGAAAATAATCAAGATATATTGATCATTACCTTTTTTAATAAAAAAAAATCATTATAATAGAATGTGATTTTTACACACACACACACACACATACACACACACATACACACACACACATATCTATCTATATATCTATAAAACTGAATGTGTCTGTATCTGTGTGCCTGTGTACATTTCCCTGCGCAATAACTCTGTCAATTTTTACTCTAAGTCTCGAAATTTGATATACAGGTTAATGAGATTTGGGAAAATCGATGTGATCGGTTTTTGGCTAGAAATTTGGCGATTAAGGGGTCAAATTTCAACAATTTTACCTTTGAGAACTCTACCAAACTCTTCCGACAATTTTGGGTCTACGCACATGAAATTTTAGATATAGGTTCCTTGGGCATGGATCTAACTTAATAACCTGATTTAAACCCAAAACAATAAATTTTAAGGGGTCATAATAGGGGTCAAAGTTTAAAAAAATGACCTCTGCGGTCTCTTTCAAATTACTCAGACAATTTCTGGTCTAAATATTTGAAATTTTACATAAAGGGTATTCAGAGATACGGCAAGATTTTTCATCAGTTTGGGTTGAAAATTTTTAGTTACCAATATATAAATGTATGTATGTATGTCTGTTTGCATGTCTGCCTTAAACTTTCAATAGAGGCGACAGATATTACCAAGATTAATATCGTCTTAAAGTTAATCTTTCATACGACAAATATCGAAAGATTGGCTAAAAACACTATTTATCTTCCCCTTCAACTAGGCACTATTCTACAGGGGGGGTCACTTTTTTCGCCGATAATTTTTAAAGTTATCCTCTCCTTTAGATTGTCTAGCCTTTATTTTAAAAAAATGTCGCATCCGGTTTGGCGGTAGTCGTAACAGCATAAACGTTAGGTTTTACCCCGTTCTTTTCCTCCTTTGCGGTATGGGTTCGAGCCTGCTTTCCTACTACCACTGTTTTTTTTTTGCTCAACATACACATCCAAACACCCGGGCAACGCCGGGCGCCCATGCTAGTATATATATATATATATATATATATATATATATATATATATATATATATACACACACACGAAGGTCGTTCCAAAAGTAATGCCTTATATTATTTTAACTCCAAACGTTTAAGAGATACGAAGACGGGAGTGGTATCATTAAAACGGATGACCTTTTGGTTTCCAGAATTCATTTTTCTAGATACACATCACTATTTTTCT